>NW_025777008.1:0-278579 GCF_021130785.1 Homalodisca vitripennis
ACCTCCAAGTTTTAATTTATTATAGGGCTTTATTATTTTGCATAATAAAATGTTTTCCTTAAGATTATTATCAATTTAATATTTCTCCACTCTGGCCCTAATTGGTTCTAGTTTTACTGAAATAATTCGAGCTGTTTATTAAAATATTTGATGGAGGAAATTTGAAATTAAATTTGTGTGTTTCACCCATAAAAACATAAAACCCAATTATTTTTTAAATGGATCAGGAGATTGGATTATCTTCCAAATACTATTTCAAAAGTGTTTATTGTACGTAACTGTTGTATTTGAATCGCGTGTAATGCCGCGGGTAAACTAATAGTCATTTAAAACTCTTGACTACCATGTCGTAAACTTTTATAATCGTAAATATCTGTATAATGTTTGGGACGGAGAAAGTTTCTCACAAGTTTCTAACAGTAAAAGTTTAGGGACATGGAAGTTAAATAGTAAATAATGTGAGAATGAATATAAGGAGACTTAACTTCACCTAGCTACATACGTTCTTAAACATTATATTCAAATGCTTGTTTATTTAAAAAAAACCACCACAATTATTAGAAAATAAATAAAAAACTTACAATTTAAAAACTTATACAGATATATGGAAAATATAATAGGACTACTACCTTGTTAAGGATTTAATAACTGTTTCATTAAGGATTGTACGGAAGTAGGAGTGTTGAATTTTGAGAAATTGTAAAAATAGGCAGGAATGCAAACTGTAAAGTTAGTGAAAAATATAACTACAAAATGCAAACTAAAGACTAAAATGTTGTTTTGTCTCAAACACCTACACAGTTAAGTCATTAGGGTTATTCAATAGGTTTTGGGGTTTTTATTAAAAATGATTCCTACTTAAGATAACTTTTCTGAAAACTGGTAAAGAATTTCGGATTGTATAATAACTAATTAAAGGACTTCAAATTCTAAATTTAGACAAGTTTGCAATAAATACATAATAACAATAGCTGAAGATATAATGCGAAATATTTAATCCTGTACATGTGAAATATATATATTATATATATAAACAAATAATAGGTTTTTTATTATTTGTTTATGAATGAAAACATGCCATGCCCCATTCATATTTCATATATATATATATATATATATATATATATATATATATATATATATATATATATACAGCACAAAATAATATCCTCCAAACGTTCTTAAAGATCAGATGATAGTATGTGGGAATGCCTAGATGATTAGTATTCTGAGTTTAATTCACTTAAAAATCGTGTAATAACTCAACATACTGTGACAGACCTCAAATCTTATCAATCTTTCATCCAGTATTGTAATTGTATTTATGGACGAAAAATAAGTGTAAGAAAGGATTCTACACCTCGTTGTTACTAACATCGCCTGTAAAAATATACACCTCATTCAAAGTTCATTTAATAAATCTCCTGCAGTATGATACCTGAGTATTAGGCAATAGTGGCCCTTTATGAAATGTTATTACCTTTTATTTAGACATCCAGTATTTTCAGTCAATAGGTTTTTATAATGATCCAGTCCTTATATGACCTAAAGTTATGATATATAATTTTGTATTCATATTGCACTGACGAAATAAATATATATTTATAACAACGATAGATAGATATATAGATAAAGCTATTTGTTTTAAATTAAATTCAACAAAAAGAAATAAATACTTAAATTTTACTGAATAATTAAAATCATATATTTCAAAATTGTTTATATTTTTTGGATATTGTGTAGTTATAATGATATCTCATAAATAATAAAATTAAAAAGTTTTGCGGAAGGAAGAAGTAGCACAGTAAATGCTGAACGAGAGGGATAGCTGAAATCACTTACCAGGTTTCGAGTTGTTCTTGAATATTAATTCTGGTTAGGAATAACATTCTTGAATTGCTTTTAAAGATGCCAAAATCTAGATTGATTAGAGTTTTGAGTTCTTATTGATGTTACCAATATATCTTAGTATGGTATATATTTTATATATTATGCAGCTTTACGATGCAGAAAATACTATCAAGATCAACTTCCTTGTAACATTATTTTATTTTTGCTAAGTTATTTATTAAATTATTGGTCATTGGGTTTTCTTGCAAATAAAATCTTAGCCTTTAGACATTGGCCAGATTCATATCCTGGTAACAGTAATCGAGCAAGAAATTATTCACCCTTTACACCCTACACAAGCCTTCTTTCTGTTAACGATTGTTTCTTCTCATATGATTTTAAAAGCTCTTAATGTTACTAATTCTAATTTTTGTATTTGTATACTAACACGATAATTCCGATTTAATTCTCCAATCAGAATTTAGGGTAAATAGAGTATTTTCAAATAAGAAATGTTTAGATACTAAAATAAATCGAGATGGTTTTTGGGAGAATATGTTTTTAAATCATTTCGATCGCTGGTTTTTTGAATTTTGTACGTTACAAAAGCCAAAACGCAATCATAATCAATAAAATTTCCTGCTACTACAATTTTAAATATCATATCTTAAAATTAGTGACTGAAAACTTGTATATATCTGGATATGCATCTGCTGTCTGAATGTGCGTTATAATATTAGTTTCTCACTTCCTATAAATAATTTCAATCATTATATTATATACAGTTCTTTACTTTTTCAGTATTTCTTCCAGATAAAGGAATTAACAGAATTTATAGTTAAGTTGATTCAAGAATTAATTAGGTCCTATTAATTTAATTTGCTAATTAAAACGATTATCAGATCCTTTGTGGTTATTTACTCTAAAACGCCACCTTATTTAATGGTAAATTTAAACTAAAATACCCTTTTTAATTAAATTTCAAATTTTTATTTTGCATTCGAACTTTTGATAAGTTTGCATTTTTATATGTGTTTATTTTATTGAAATTCTCTCACTTCATTCGGCATATTTTTATAAGGTTTTGTTTTAGTGGAACTTAAAAGGATTTTTATTTAAAGGTAAAACACTTTTTGGGTATTGAAAGCTGGTATGGGTTAATATGGTAAAGAGAGAGATGTCAGTCATTAGAGTTGTATTCGTTTACCACACAGCTCACACAAGAAGTAGAACTTGTTCCTCCCGAACGAATTGTCACAGTGTCGATCACTGTTTATATAATGGATGGGTGCTGAATACTCAAGATTGAATGCAATCAAAATTCCCAACATTTAGCTTTACTAAGTCCATATCTGGAGTAATTACTAAAACTTTCAATAATTTAAACATCTTGTCATTATAAGCGCAAAGGTTATTCTTACCATCTGAAGATTTACATTTTAGACAATATTTGGTAGATGAAATATCAAAATACTTTGCTGTTGAAAACGCTCACATCAAAGAATCTCTTATAATTAACTCTGGGAATAAACACAAATTCAGACGAGAACTGTATCTGAAGGCTTATTACCGGATGATTTTATTTGCCGTCGAATATTTCAAGAATAATGGCAAAAAACCGTAATCTTTTTTAGTCTAAACGTCTTTTGTATAATGAGAAATGTATGAAAGCTTCACAATTTTGCACAAAATACTATTCTATTATGTTTTTTATTGTTTCACCGTTTACTCCAAGGGGTACATAGCAAAATAATTTAACTTCAACATTAAGCAATTGTACGCCGAACGGGGTACACTGTAGTCTGAGTTACTTATTAAAGCGCGGGATCACATTTAACAAACTAAAAAGGCAGGCAAACAATACAAACGCAATAAGGTTATGTCTTCTTAAACGAATAAGTTATTTTTGCTATTTCAACCAATTCATATCATAGGACAAAATGGATATCTGATGAAATACGAGAAAGCTTTGCGGTTGAAAACGCTCAGATCTAAGAATCTCTTCCAATTAAACTCATACCAATAAAAACAAACTTAGACGAGAACTGTATCTTGTTTTGACAAAATACGTGTCTAGTTTTGATCCATTTGAGGACAGAAAGCAAGTTTGTTATATTCACCTTTAAAATAATTTACCTTGATATTGTATACAGTAAAGAAAGTTAAAAGCTTCACTGAAAAGTATTTTCAATACACGCTTTTAATAACTTAAATCTGTCTAAAACACTAAGTCCACGCTAAAACTTGGTTAACACCTAACCAGTTAAGGGACGCAAACTTGTCCTGTTAAAGTTTAACTTAGTTTTGTTGGTCACAGAGTTTAATTGCTGGGCAAAGTTTGTAAGCTATATGTTTGTTCTCTCTGAGATTAGTAGACACAGTTACTTAAACAGTTTTGTTCCTTCAACACATTTATTTTTAAAAGACATTTTAAATGAGGTTAAACATTTTGTCTTCTTCAAAATATATATGTTTTTGAAGTACAAAAATGTTGAAAATATGTATGTGTGTTATATAATTTTAAATGACATCATTATAAAATATTAGTTTTCTCTATGTCCTATTTTTCAGTTTAAAATACCGATTTTATATGAAACCATAATTTTATATGATTTGTTCAACCACTATGAAATAATACTCAAGTTTTTAACGAAAAGGATTTCTGTCAACTAGTGACTTATATCATAGTTCACACATCTCTCAAAAGTTTCTATTTGAAAGTTTAGTAGTTGGAACCATGGGCGTTCAGTTTTGGCACTCCTTTGTTAGTTACATTTGATGAAAATATTTTTAATGAGCAACCTGTGTGATTTAGGTTAGGTTGTATCTTATTTCTGTCTTCTCGCTCTAATCGTTCTCCTAATTTGGTTTCTGATACCTTAGTTGATTCATCTTGTATGATGTCACAACAGCAAGTAAACATAAAATTGTAGACAGCTTAATATACGTAACTACTTGGAATAAGCGTGCTCCGTATTATATAAATGTTAAGTAATATTGTAATAGTAATATTAGAGGCGTCAATTGTATAGTGGTCGGAACCAGGCGTAAAAGATGTAAATAAACAGTTAAACGAAAACTTTAGTGTAGCGAGGAATGAGACTTAAATACCCGTAAAAACATGAACCGAATAAAGAGATTCAATAAAAAACTGTACGTTGTAAACCCAGGAGGGTAGAGTCAGCTGATTGTAAAGTAGGTCAACACGTAGCCTAGCGTTTGTCTGCTATGGCACAGATTGTCGTGATCCTGATTACATGCATTTCCGTTAGTAAGTAAATTATATTTGTCAATGCAACAACTTAACAGATATTATATTCGGAACAATACGTTAGTTACTATATTGGTTGTATTTGTTCAAATATTCGCGAAATATGGTACTTTAATTTCTGAAAATTCATATTGTAAGTTACCAATAGTATATGAGATTCACATGCTTTATAACTGTAAGTAAGCTGTCTTGACAATATGGCAGATTTTGATGGTACGTAGTACTTATTTTACTAACCATTATTGTTGCACTTAACAAAAGAATTAGTTCAGGATAGAAACTAATAATAAATTACTTTCAATATTTTGACTGTATTACTCATTGTTAAGCTTCAGCGAAGACTATCATTCGTATTGCTAGAAAATTTGTATTTCTAACTCTCTGTTTTCTATCCATCTGTCTGTCCACTTTTTATATAAAAACGAACTGACATATATACTTGAACTTGTGTATGAAATTTCATCTCTATATAAAGAACACTTAGTTCCATGGCGATGCATGTAATTTCATCGAATTTCGCTTTGACCTAGCGAATATGTTTACTTTGGTCTTATAGGCAACCGTCATGGCAACAAGAACATTTCAGAGTAAATTCATTTGTAGAAAATCTCGATACAACCAGTAAACAAGTGAGGTATTAACATGTATGTCCTAATGTATGTAACTTTCTATGAAACTTTATGTCTACAAGAATGGATTTATGATACAACTTCCATTATTGTGTCACATTGTTTTTGGCATGATTGTCTATCTGTTCGAGGGAATCGAAATCTGGCTCCACATCTAAAAAGTTCGAATTCCTCGATTTTGAAACCTATTCGATTCTATCGATATATTTTTTGTAACATCGTTTTTTATTTCAATACTTTTCACGTATATACATTATATAACACACTAAATGGTGAACTTTAAATTCAATGACTAACAAATTTATTTTATTTTTTTAATCCAATTGACTAAGTTTTGTAAATTAATTTTGATAGATTCTATAAATATTTTATCAGACGGATAATTGTTCTCAAACGCAATGAAAAACGCCCCAATTTAGTATTTAATTCTAAACAATATCTGTCATTAAGAACATAATCATATAATCATGTTCTTAAGACAGGAAACATATTATTTTGAAGGTATACATAAGGCAAGAATAATTATCAAAGAAACAAAGGAACCTGGTGCAATGGGTGGTACATGAAACTCTAACTATAATGTTGAAAAGCTTCAAAATCTTGAATAGCAGTATGTAGCGTAGACAATAGCAATATTATTTCCGATTAGATAAGCGCAAATATGTTATGAATAGTGAAAAGTCTATCAATACCAAAGAAATAATCCAGACACATTATAAATGCCATCTCTAATTACAATAAACCCATTTGCAGTTGCTTCTGTAAAGGATACCTTTATTTATATCTTTGCAGTGCATCGTATTTCAAGCACATGTACATGTTTTACCTTCATTGACATTTATTTGTACCGTTATTTAGTTTGATTTTATATAATACATATTTTCTCAACCCTGTTACTGGTTACTGGTTATTATAAGTTACATCCGGCGTTCTTGGAACTAAATTCTTGGCGGATTGATAACCTAATTGGTAAGCATATTAATTTTTTCTCTCCTGAACTTTGTAGCTGCCCTTCCTGCTGCCAAGTAACATCTCGTTCGTATTATAAATTAGCCCTTTCATGTGATACATCTAGTTTTGAATGCAATATAAAGTAAAGTTGCAAATGGTAAAGTAACTTACCAAATAATGTTAATGTTTTATTTGGCAGATTAATATTGATAATTAATAGTGTGGTGATGTCCTTCAGACGAGACCACGTTGTCATGAATCTTAAGTCGTCTCGATAAATGGCTAATACCGTCGTGATTTTGTTTCAGGCGTGTACAACTTCGAGTCTCTGATTTTAACTTTGATTCTCTGATTTCAACTTCGAGTCTCTGATTTCAACTTCGAGTCTCTTTTCAAATTTGAATCTTCCAGCATTCATGTTTTAGACTTCTAGATTAATAATCTTCATTTTTTCTTACTACAGCTGCAATGTCGAGCCAAAAATCGAGTATTAATTACTATCTACGACCTCAGCGGTATTCAACTCCATGTGTTTCGTTCATTCGGTACATATTTTTAACAAAAACATTAATTTATTGTAATTACATTGGAATCACTTGTGTTGATATAAGACAATAATAAATTTGCTAAAATTTATAGACATAGAATATAGATATACATATGTAATTCCTAGCACTGAAGATTTTGTTCAATGTGATGTGTCGTTTTTTTCGACAAACATTAATTAAAAAATGATTATTTAGAACTAATTTATGGTGTGTAGGGACTCAATAAATAGTAAATGACGACACTCAGGAAACGCTATAGTTGCTCTAGTCTTGTCATGTAAATGATGATACATATTGATGATCAGTGCGACGTCTGTGTACAATATGAGGATTGAGATATTGAAGATATTGCTTGTTCCATATTAACTAGCGTGTATATAGTAATCTGATGGTTTGTAAATAACTATTCAGTGTATATCGCCAAATGTACTACTTACTAAGTAGTCCCTCAGTAAGTCAATGTTGTTGTAAGAAGATTTTCAGGTTTAAGAAGACTTTCAGCTTATTTCAATGCCACAAAATTAGAAATGTGCATTAAAGAGAGCAAATAATGCTAAAAACGACGACGTGTTTCTAAATAAAGAATTTATAGAATCAAGAATAGTTTTGACGTTGGGAAAGGTTTACTGGCAAAAGGAATTGAAGTTTTTTATTCGAAAATCCGTTGCTTAAAGAAGGGTTATAGTCAAATTTCTAACGTCCTCAAAAACCCAAAATAGGAAAGTTAATATATAAACTGGAATAAAGATGATATGATTACAGTTTTCCTCTTAAAAGAAAGCAAGTTTCATGTGCAGATAGAGATGATGCAACATTCAGGTAAAAGGTGTTAAAGAGAAGTTTTCTCCTGGTTATTACAAAGTTTGAAAAAATTTGATTGTAAGTTTAAATAAATAACGCCATGATGTATAATTTGATAATAATATGATACCTAATATTTTCATGTTTTGTAAAATATAGTTTACGTTTTATGGATGTATTATCAATACTATCAATTTTTAAGGGTGATTATTTTCAACAAATAGTTGCAGTACGAAAAGATAACAAGGATATAACCTATAACGAAAGTAATTAGAAAATATTGATATTTTTCTAAAATTTGAAACTATTGAGAAAAAGCGCAAGCGTTAGGCACGAGCGTCTAAAAGCTAAATGTTGTGTAGCATGAACTTAATGTACGATACATTATTTCAGTGTCAAAGGTTCTTTATCATCCAAACCGTCATCAAATCATACAAAAGCTGTTCAATTTACTGTGTAAAACGTTTGTGGCTCATCGGGTTTCAATTATAAATACTGTCCCAGAGAACAAAGTTGTCCATTGTGATTGTCAGATTGCCCATTGAACAAGCTGATGGATGTATAAGTAAGAGGAATCATGACGGATAAACGTTAATGCGTTAAACTACATTTTATGTTGTAACATTATTTATGTGAATTAGTTTCATCATAAATAGTCAAACAATGAAAAATAGTTAAACCATAACAAAACAGGTTTTAGGTAGATTTATATACAAAATCAGATTTAAAGTATTTGCTATGTAAAGTGGCTTGTGGAAAAGATAACTTACCCTAAAAAAGCACAAGTAAGTTGAAACTTGGCATAAAATAGTCTTACAAATACCTCGGCTACTATCGATGGGTTGTTGGTACGCCATTTAGTTTTAACATGGCGGTAATTACATTGTTAAAAGTGCACAATTCCATTATTTACGAACGTAGAGAAAAACAAAAAGGGTTGCATACAAAACTTGAAAACTGATTTATTATTTACTGCTTAAGAGGCATCTATAGATACATCCCATAAAATATTTCTATTATCAAGAAATTACAATGTGAAAGAAAGGATTTAAAATTTGGGTGAACAATTTATTTTATAAATAGTTCTTAATATTATTATGGTGGCTCTTTAATCTTTAAGATATTTGTAACTGCGTTATACTTGAAGCTAAAAGAAAAAGTGTTTCATAAAAACTTATATATTTTGGTTATTGAAGTGAATACTTCTTTTGGCGGGTTATAGATGTACGTTGTGCACGGGGGCAACTTTCGTTTCGCGTCATGGAAACTTACGCCAGTCATGTTCGCTCTGTAGCCCCTAGGAGCGGGACTTTCGCATCCATTTTGGTGTCTGCACTTCTCCGTTCAGTGGCTATCCAGCCATGCTAGTGAGAGCTTACTGTCGCTCTTTATTGAAGTGACTCCTTTTTTCGGGCTATGAATTTTTTTTTTTGAGTTTAGCATGAGGAAAAACTGACTCCTGGAAGAAGATTAGGCTTTCTGTTTATTATAATTGTTAATTTTCTTCAATTACACTGAAGCTTACCATACTCAATTAAAAATAAATAACGTAAAAACACAATTTAATACAAATTATGCTGAATAAACGACAAAACCATTAATTGGCTTTTTAAAAGAAAAATAATTAAACTAAACGATGTCAAACGATAAAACATAAGTGCAACGAGATATGGAACAACAATAGATGCTGTGTACAAAATATAGCAAGATTTTATTATATAATTTTTATTTTTTAATTCAGACGATGTAATATCATGTTATAGAATGTAATGGCAATGAAAATGAAATAATTATTTCGAAAATACAAAACTGTAGTGAAAATTATACTAACCAAAATATAGGAACTATTATAAACAATGATAATTGTATGTAAACATATATTTATTACTTTAGTATTACGAGGTCAGTAATAATTATTGTAATATATGACATGTAACGAATATTAAATTTGTTTTATAAAATTAAAAGAAAATATAAAGTTTTGTATGATAAAGAATTTAGTGTCTCATATTATTTAATATATAAAAAATTAACCATTTCATAATTGGGAACGTGCTTAACAAGATTCACAGCCCGTTATAAAAAGTAGTTATTTCTGTCGGTCAGTCCCGCGATTACCTTTCCATTTTTATTATTATTATATTATATCTTTAACAGTTTTAAATTTCGTACTGTCGGAAGGAAATATAAAGTATAGGTGATCCTGTCTACGTTAACTCTCATTATTTAACTAACACTATTTTGTACAGTCCGTTAAAAAATAACTGCCAAGCGACAAGACGCGATCGCCTATATCAATAGCGCCTGCCTCGTACTGTAGTGGACTCTTCCCCTCACTCTGCTTGTCAAGTCCCCGAGCTAATCTACAGTATTTAGATAATGGCCTGATGGAGGGTAAAAGTACATTGAATCATCCCTATAAATAAAACTATCATTGTATATTTTCTTATTACTTCCCTCCGAATTTCTGAGGGAACATGGTTACAGAATGTGATTTATTTGAAGAAGTCGTATTGGTTGATTATGTAAGTTTTTTCTTTGTAACATGAACTTTCATAAACATTTCGTTAAACAATTATTCGTAGTACAATCTAAATAAAGATAAAACAAAAAAATTATTGGACAAAAATAACTTTAGTATCTTTAAAAACATTACCAGATTTATAGGACTTCCTTTCATCAGAAATATCATATATCAGTTTAGTAATTACTCATTATATTTATTTTTATTCTCATTTAAGTTACTCCATAGTATAATTAGTATTGTATAACAATTATTTAAGATAACTTTTTTAAATATATCGAACGTAAAAAACATACGCTATAGACATTATCACAATACTTTATAACACTAATTCAATGTTTCACTAAACAAAAACATATTTCAATGTGTTTTATGTATTTTCAAAGTGATTTAATTTGCATATACAATTAAAAGTGTATCTTTACTGTGGTGTATGTGTTTGAGACAAGTTTACAGATGGAACAGTGATGGTGTTTAACTCCAGTTACAACACCAGTGTACCAAGTTAACAAATGGAAGGCACTTCAGTGTAAACTGGACGTAGTAAACCCAGGAGGTTTAAGTCAGCAGATGGTAAAGGAGGTTAACACGTACACTTGACTTTGTCTACTATGGTACATACTATCGTGATTCTAGTTTACACTGTTTATTCTATTTTGTCTTCCTGATGTCCTGATTACTTGGAATACGAAAATATAAAACTGTGGGCTTACATAAAACTTAAATAAGTATATATATATATATATATATATATATATATATATATATACATATATATATATATATATATATATATATATATATATATATATATATATTCATAAATCAGAGTAAATTAATTAGTGTTTATTATTTTGTTTATGGCAAATGTGGTGTACCATAAATTTCACTTTAATAAAATATTAAACCAAGTATTTCCTGAATATCCGGGCAACTTGCTGCTCTCAACTAGTCCCGAGTATGTAAAGTGTCCCAGTTTTCAAGTTTCAAGTTTCAACTCTGACTGAGGACAATACCAATCATTATAAACTTTTTGATATATATGAGCATATTTATACTAGCAGTTATCCTCGAATTTGCACGCAATTATGTTTTACTGAAAAACAGGAAAATATTGGCCGTTCCTATTAGACATCGCATACTCGTGGGATAGGTGGTAATCCCTGAATTATAATACAACCTCCTGACTTATTTAAGATTTAAGTTTTAATGATAGTTCTAATGATGACAGTAAAAATTGAGCTGTTTCTAGCCACTGTGGAGTTATTCCTATGTCGAACTTTTGAGCTTTTTAGTTAACACAGTAATAATATAATGAATAATGGGGGTCTACTTCATTTTGAAAAGGAAGTTCCTATGTTGTTGATGCTCCGATTAAGATATTTATACGTACGCAGGTCTAAGAGGCTTATTTCGGGTCAAAACTTCTATATCTTTGGCTACTGAAGTTTATTCCGGTTCAAAGTATTTCTGGTGCCATACTTGAATTTGTATAGAATGACTATTTCTGTCAAATAACCACAATATGAGTACACTCTGTGCGTATTAGAGATTTCACAGAAGGTTAAAATAAAAAGTGGTTTTAAGCTTAGATAGTAACCCAAAAACTGAGTAATTGTTCATACTAATAATATTAACCATCAAACATTAGGATGGTATTTGAATAAAAGTATATATTACCTAACTCGACTTCTTACGAAGTTTGGTTCGAAACGAAACGATTTAATAATAAATCGAAAAATAAACATCTTTTGTCAATAATATTAGTGTCTTTTTAACTCCTTACAGAGAAAATTATTGACGTTTACTATCATTTTATAAATAAAGGAGCAGATATATTGCTTACAGTGTTTACAGAGATACTATATCTTTCGATTAATTTTTGAAGCTCTGATAAAATTTAAACGAAATAGTTTTTTAAATGTCGCTATCGAACAGTCGGACCGAACGCTTTTTCTGGATTATTTATAATTAATTCTAAAATAAATAATCTAATAGTGCAATTTCCACAAAAATAAGCCTCGGAGTGTTTGTTTTAAAATTGTTAAGAGAATTACAATAAGAATGTTTTATTAGTTTTTTTCAAAAGTATTAAAAAATATTTAAAATATTAAATTTTGTTTTGTTTTGTTATTTTTTATTAATTTAGTGTTTTCCTATAAATATTTAAAATATAAGCATACCATTTTATCAATATAAATAGTCCTCTTAAATAAACTGAAATAAACATAAGTGGGTAGGATAATGAATATTTAGTGAAATTTTGTGAAATATAAAATATATAAATTAAGTTGAAGTATAACTCTGGGTAAAGAATAATACGTTTGTATCAATTTGTACGAAAAAAATTACATCAGTCTTAGTTGGTAGCAAAATGATGCCATTACAAAGTACCTTTATATCGCAAAGTGCCGTAGTTTCATCTTTGTGCCATAATGGTCTGCCATTTGACTCTTGTCCAAGAAGTAGTTTAGAAGTATGACCTGTTTATGTAATACTGTTTATGGTCCCACTTTAGTTGATAGATGTACTTAATTTTTGTATTCAGGCAATTGAAAAAATTTTAAGCTCCGTAGTAACTAATCATTTTTTCCCAAATGTATTTATAAATCATACATTAATCTCCTTTCGGCCTGAGACGAACATTAATTAGAGAAAATCATGGTTGTTACTCTTAGAAGGACGGAACATTGGTCAATGTGAATCTTCCAAATCTAGAAAAGACAGTCAAATTGATTACTTTCCCCCTTCGTGTAGATTACATCAGATAACTGCTGGGTAATAAGACTAAGCACATTTTTAGCCTAAGCGCCTCTGATATCGTAACGGATATATTTATCTAATATGTTAACATATTTGTTTTATATAATAATATTCTATGTTGTTTATTTCAGAGTAGATATGTGTTTAATACATTTAGTTAAACTTTTAATAAAAATATAATAGTAACAATCCTAGAAGTTCGTTGTGACTGTCTTCATCTCAGTTATTCTAAGGTTCGCTTCAGAAAACGTGGACTCCGGATTCCAGGGGTAAATCTGTACAGTGTCTGATTTCAAACTCTATAATAAGCGGTTAAATAAAGTCAAAATGGAGCTTAATGGTCTTAGCTGAACACACTTAAAATCTAACCTGTAGACATGAAGACATTTCTAATTACTTATAGCTATAACTTCAATATGAAAATAACGAGGTTCTGTGCTTATGAAGTGCAACTTGGCACTCGGTTCCTAAATCATGACGCTTGTTGGTCTGGTAGGGTCTAAGTTCTGCAGAAGTACTCTTCTACAGTGCAACTTGGCACTCGGTTCTTAAATCGTGACGCTTGCTGGTCTGGTAGGGTCTACGTTCTGCAGAAGTACTCTTCTACAGTTCAACTTGGCACTCGGTTCCTAAATCATGACGCTTGCTGGTCTGGCAGAGTCAACGTTCAGCAGAAGTACTCTTATATAATGCAACTTGGCTCTCGGTTCCTAAATCATGACGCTTGGTGGTCTGGTAGGGTCAAAGTTCTGCAGAAGTACTCGTCTATAATGCAACTTGGCTCTCGGTTCCTAAATCATGACGCTTGGTGGTCTGGTAGGGTCAAAGTTCTGCAGAAGTACTCGTCTATAATGCAACTTGGCACTCGGTTCCTAAATCATGACGCTTGCTGGTCTGGCAGAGTCAACGTTCAGCAGAAGTACTCTTATATAATGCAACTTGGCTCTCGGTTCCTAAATCATGACGCTTGGTGGTCTGGTAGGGTCAAAGTTCTGCAGAAGTACTCGTCTATAATGCAACTTGGCTCTCGGTTCCTAAATCATGACGCTTGCTGGTCTGGTAGTGTCAATGTTCTGCAGAAGTACTCTTAAACAACAACGTTATAGTTGCAGATGGTATATTCAACTTTTCCAGTTTAATAATTTCAAACTTTTTTGTTGCTCTGTGCTCGGAGCTTACTACTGTAGTTCGTAAGCTAGTCTACTGAGCTAATATCATCTAATTGGCTGAGCGTCGAATGGCCTGAAAAATATTTGTATGTCTGTCTGTCTCTACGATGCTTTGAGAAGAATTATAGACTTAAAATCATCCATAAAACTTAATATCTAACCAAACAAAATGGAGTTTCACTATAGTGTACGTCAAGTAACTCGTTGAATTTGTAGCTAAATTTTAAGTGTTGTTATGTCACATGTTAAAATGTTATATGCTTTTACACATTTCTTCGTCCTGAGATTTTCAAGTTGCCATCATGGGTTATCATATGACCCAGATTGTAAATATATTCGCTAATACTCATTACATAATATATTCGTTCGTTAAATATGGTTGAGAGTAATTAAACTGTAAGGAAAAGTTTATTTCATAAAAAAATACTGATTTTATTAGATGGTTATAGTTTCAACCTCATTAATCTTGAATGTTGTTCTTTCAATTAGAGGCAAAGTAAATGCCATCTCAAGATTCCTCCACAATGTTAAGCAATTTCAGCCTCAGCTAGTTGCGCCTCTTCGCAGTTCTTCACCCTTCGCTTAACACGAATAAGTGCCTTGAAGGCGGTCTGCACTATTTATTTAATAAACCAAGCTTCTGCGGTGAACTATATACCAAGTAATTTAAAATCTGATTACTTCAACAAAAAAAACAAACGTTTGCTTTTTTATTTCTACCAAATACAGTCTGAAACAAATGTTCTTAATGCGCTATAAACTTCAACGACAATTCTGAGTTTCTTGTTGAAATAGAAAGCGTGCACTGGCATTTATCCCTTACATATCTTAGTAAAGTATCTATGTAAAATAGTCGACTGGTATATAATTCATTAAGTATTTGTTTTTTACATGATTTTATTGTATCTAGTTTTTATTATTGCTAGGGTTGAAATCCTAGAATTTTTGCTAGAGCTTGAAGATTATCGTAATTATAAGTTCATCGAATTGATCTTCAGCTTATTGACTATCTCCGTATTCGAAGTCGAATACGGAGTCAGTAATGGTTGTGGCCCATCGAAACTTTATGTTTTAAATATTATTCCAGAGAGCAAAGCTCTATTTAAACAATGCATCGAACATTTAATTGAATGCATTCATTAAATTTATTACTGTGAGCCTAGTAACAAACAAAACATTTTGGAGCAAATTGAGGTATTGAGATAACACTCTCTATTTATAAGTTATACTTACATTTATATACACTGAAAAGTTATTTGATTTTTATAAAATGGAAAATTAGTAGTAATAAAAAGTCGGTTCAAGGACAAACCTTTGGACCCTGTGGCATGCGACTTGACACGCGCCAGATAACCTTTAACTTCAACTATCCAATTAAAAAGCAATTAGATAAAGCTTATCGCAGATAACCATTGACCTCTTCCGCATTCCTGAGCCAGATAGCCTTATCAGCACGCGTCACAAAACCTTGCCCCCCAATTATGAAGAGATAAGTATAATCTGAGTTTGGTACGCGCCACTATTGTTTACATTTCAAAAATCGCGCGCCAGATACATTTTATCTGAGATTGCCTCGCGCCACTTACTCTTTACATTTATTTCTAGCACGGTTTTTTGAACTACGGATGAATTTACGCTGTTTTATTACTTGAAAATAATATTTTCTAAAAACTGAGAAGATATAAAACTGTTTAATCTGGTCAAAAATTAATCTACTTATTTAAAATAGAAATCACATTCTTGTCTGACGGTAAAACTATTATTTTGAAAACAAAATGTAGGGCTGAATTATTTTACAAAGAGATTTTTCAGTTGCAAAAGATAATATTTTCGGAGTTTTAGAGGGAATGAAAGTTAATAATATGAATTTATTCAATTATTAATGGAAAAGGACAAAATTAATGATTGTGTATTTTATAATTGATGTACTAGCTCAGGTACAAAACGATTCGAGCCCAAAGACATTTTTAAATTATAAAATGCCTCAACGAGAAAATAGTGAAGCAATAGAACAACCTGAACCTGACTTAAGAGTATTGAGAGATTTACCAAAGATTATATAAGAGAATGTACCGTAATAAAACTTAACCGTGCGCTTTTGTTTCATCGTTAATTTGGATGTACGGTGATTCGAAATTTTATAGATCACAAGTCTTTAGCTCAACGAACTCAAACAGTTGTATTCAAAACTTGGAAGTCCCTAGTAGCAACGCTAATAATTGCAATTAAAGAGATATAGTTGATAGCCTTCTTTTAAAAAGTGTTAGAGTTATTACTATTTAACCTTCTACTTATTTACCTTTGTTTACTACATTTTGTCGACACGTGGTCACCTTAGACCTTAAGAATGATGAAAACTGCAACTTTCCACCATCAAGTGTCTTTAGATTGATGAAAACTGCAACTTTCTATCAACACGTGTTCGCCTTTAACCTCAAACGATAGTGTTAGATGGGTACATACAGGGTGACAATTAAGTCTGGAACCTCTTTTTTAATTTTTGAACCACAATATAAAGAAATACCAAAGTTCGCATGTGCTTACTGGTGATAGTAACGCACACATCTGCCTAATTACTGACCGGATAATCCCTTTGGGGGACGGTCCACATGGAGTCAGACTAAATTCTTAGTTATAGCTATTTGAATTTTAAAACAATTGAACAATGTAAATTATTAAGTACTACAAGTAAACACCAATTTTTAAGTACCTGTGATCAAAGCAAGTGTTCAAAATGTTCCCCTCCCACCGCCTGACAATGTCCTAGGCGGTTGTAAAAGCCATCCACTGCATTTTGAAGGTAGTCACGAGGAATACTTTTTATATTGTGGTTTAAAAATTAAAAAAGAGGTTCCAGACTTAATTGTCACCCTGTACAGTGTTCGCCTTTATAGAGCAGATTATCAAGTCGTCTTCGTCACTTGACAAAGTACTCTTTACTTTAGAGTTTTAAACAGTGTGATAGAAAATGGAAATTATGTTGACTATAAACTATACTTAAAACAGAAAAGGTGAGCACACACAACATTACTGGTGTCATAATGATACAAAGCACTGCTCCGTATTTACTCTAGAAGAGTTGATAGGGAAATGTTAACAATAGTGACTCGTGCTTCGGGAAATGCAAACAATAGTGGCGCGTACCAATCTCAGATTAGACTTATCGCATTTTAATCGGAGGGCAAGGTTATCTGACGCGTGCCGATAAGGCTATCTGGCTCAGGAATGCGGAAGAGGTCAGAGGTTATCTGCGATAAGCTTTATTTAATTGATTTTTAATTCGATGATTGAGGTCAAAGGTTATCTGGCACGTGTCAATGCGCGTGCAACAGGGTCCAAAGGTTTGTCCTAAAAACCGACTTTTGATTACTACTAATTTTCTATTCCTGATCTGCCTGGTTTATCCAGCAGTCATCCAGTGTAATATCTATTAAGATATGTTCTCAAAGACTCGTCAAGTGCACTACGAATAATTAGACTTTAAAAGATTCGGTGGAGCAGCCAAATAAATTTAAAATTCACTTGGAGTAAACCTTACCGTTTTAGCTATAACAGTTATAAAATGCTTTCACACATCTGTTTTCCTGCTATAAATAAAAATTAAATAATTAATATTACGGAGTTTTAAATTGAAATAATATCTATCCAGTTAGTTTTATAGGAATACGTACTTCTAACATGAAGAAAAGGTAGCTTCTAAATAATCTTCAAGTTAAGTTCGAACGTTTGATTATTAATAAATATCATTGTATTGTTATGTTAATATTGCAGAAAGTTAACTACTTGCATCAAAAGAATTGTTTTCAGAAATATTTATGGATTGAACGTAACAGTTTGTGGTAAAGTCGGCTTAATAGAGTGTCGGAAGATTACCGACATAAATAATGTTTGGCTCTATTATCTACTTTACATGAATTATTCAAGGAAGTAATAATGATTTATAGTTTCATTTGAATTTGTCTCTGTATCAACTAATATACCTTTTTTTAAAGAAATCAAATCTAAGTACAATAATTTTACTAATTACGAAATCAAAAATTACGGCTTTATCTTAAATTTTTCGTAAGTTACACAATTAAAAAGTGTATACTACAATGAGCACCAAAGATATTGTATCAGGCACAATTCACCATTCTCTACGAGTCCGAGAAACAAGAAAGTGAAGCCGGACCGCGTTCAACTGAAAACGCTAAAATGATGCAGAAGGAGAATATGACACTGTATTAAAGTCTTAAAGAATTTTTAAGCAGGCTTTCCAAGGGATTTTAACTCTAGCACTGTGGCTTCAAAAGAATTTTTTCAAATAGTGCAGGATAAAAATCTATTAGGTAATAAGGTTAGAAATTGTTGTGATCGAATCCAGCCTTATCTGAAATGTTCCTCGAGTAAAGTCCTACTATTTGATTCTCAGCCAACTAGAAGAAGAAATAAGTTCCATTTAACCCTAATTCTATGTTATACAGTACAGCATGAGTTATGGATATCCGTAAAACTTGGAACTTATAACATCCAGTATAGATTTACACACCATAAACTCAATGGAAGTTTTCCAATTATGGATATCGAACTAGAAGTTATTGCTCTAGACTGTTGTTAATGGCAATAGAACATCTGCCAAACTAAACATTCGTTTCACTTACATGGTATTAAGTCGCAGTTTATCATAGAACCTAAAATAGTATGTTGCTTCAATTTATTAAACAATCATGCCCAATAAAGTGTATTATTTTATGTATATTACATTATGTGTCAGAAAATAAAACTTTCTCAAAAATAGTTTTAATTTGTAAAAATGTTATTATTTAACAAACTTGAAGGCACCATTAAGAATAAATAAATTGCCCAAAAGTATAAAGTATGGTAATTTTTAAAACTATATATCATAATTACTTTGACCAATACGTTAACTGAAAAAATATTATATGTAACAAGAGGTTACATTAAAAATGTTTAACAACAGATAACATCATTCTTGAGATATCACCTGATATGATAAATGTTTGTTATTTGTTAGGTTCCATAGAAGTATTTAAATAATACATGTGCACACGCCAACCCACGAAGTGATGGTATCGTGTGTGGTGTAGGGTAGTTAGGCTACATATGTCACTATCTCACACGGTAAAATGTCACTTGGGTTTCCTCATTCATAAAGGAAAATGATTTTTTTCTGCGATTTTATCGAACCCATCATGGTTGGCCAGAAAATGTTTGCTGACTCTTATCCAAATCCCTTGGAGTGAGTTGTATATAGTCAATATCGGCGTTGCACGTATGGAAATGAAAGTTCATGCAAAACATCAGATGTATAAGTTTTTGTTCTCGAGATGTCCTGTGAACTAGCAGACAGATCCTCGAGGGATATGAATTTATAAGATTTATTTAGGAATTAAATATTGATACAAATTATATGAATGTAAATGATTATTTTTAAACAATTCGAGTATCCTTTGACCATGTTTATTTCAAAATGCATTTAACCTTTAATTATTTATTATATATCCTCTAATAATTTAATCTCCATAGGTGGCACAGAAAAACCAATCTAACCCCAAACGTTAGAACTATATAGAATATCGGTTATAAATTAAATGTTAAATTAAAACCCAGTAAAATAATAATAAGATGAACAATAGTCAATATACGAGTAGTTTACTGAGTGGCAATACAACGATAACAATAAAATACACAGTTATCCCCAGAAGCAGGTGTGAACTGTACGTTGTAAACGCGGGACTGTTGATTCAGCTAATTGTAAAGGTCCGCACGTACCACATACAGTAAGGTCTCTGTCTAGTGCAAATCACATTGTCATGACTCTGGTTTACACTTCTGTCACATCGTATTGTGGTATTTGTGCTATTTACACTAATATACTAATTTATTTGTCAGGTTGAATGTTAATAATTTCACTGACATATTTTAGATTTTTTGAGTAAAATTCTCAATGGTCGTAATGATAATTAAATAATGGATTACTGCATACTAGTCTTAATAATGAATTCATTCATTTTATTCATTTAAACAATACAGTATAAAACTCTTGAATTTTAGGTACCTGCAGAATTTTAAAATGATATAAGTGTATATTATAGATCATTGCATAATTAACAATAACTAAAAAGCTGGACAACGTTTTCCTTCAATTCTCTCTGTATTTCTATTTGCCTGTATTTTTAAAAAATATTAAAAGAAAGAATTAGACTAAGCACTGAAAATCTTGCTCAAAGCTTCATTTCTATGTAATCATCGAGTATGTAGATGTTACTAATCCTTCAGTGGGATTTCGCTTAGAGTTTTGAAGCCCAAATTTGCTTGGGATATTTCGAGAACGGTTTAAGATACAGGCATGAAGATTCCCATGTAATTATGTTTACATAATCAAAGTTCGCTGTAAAAATTGTATGTGTTATTCCTACCATGTTCTTTAAAAATAACATCATAGTATAGATTATATTTGTAACACACTATGGTACAAGTGTAGGATATAACAATTCGTACTCATTGGTTAAACATTTACAAACTTAAAGGAAATTCTTAGTATATTGAAGTGTTATAAGGGTATACAAAATTTCAAAAACTAACTCAAATTTTGGAATGAAATAGAATCTAGAACATTTTTTATCAGTCCGTAGGACACCTCTAATGGATACCTCCATTATATGAAACTTATTCAATAAATATTCCAGTAAATTTATACATACTTTTAACATTAAATAATGTTGTAAATGGACCTATTTAAGAATGTCGTAAATATGCGAGAATGTATTCAAACTATTGACCCCCAAATGCAGATCGCTCTTATGAAATTTCATTTATATTTGTATTAATAAGATACGAATAAAGTTACAGTATTCAATACCTTCAATATAGATCGACAAGTTGTATGATGGTATTTATATTGTATCAGTCTGGAGCAATATTACACGGCATTCTCTGAATTCCTGTTCCTTGAAGCGACTAATGTTTACTCCTACCCCAAAAAATGATCAAACACTAAGTTTTCACTTCTAGAAAGTTACATTTATGGTCAAAAGTTCTTTTCATGGATGGCGTTTATGGGATAAAGTTAGTACCAAATAATAAATCAGTATAAAACCGTTGATAGAATATTGCTGATGTGTTTTCCTGTCTTTAAATATTCCTTCATGTAAACCTCAAAATACGGGAACAAGAAGGACCCTGATTCTACAATGAAAATAACGTAATCCAATGCAACTAATGTTATTTTTCTGGGCATGTATGTGAGTAAGTATGGGATTGAGTATTAACATGAGAATTAATTATATTAATCTATAGATAAGAAAATGTGTATTTGTTGTGTTTTTATTAAGTTTGTTTTTAAATTAATGCATTTGTTATTTTATAACGAAACTATACATCATACTGATACTGTAGTTTTTTAATTTTTTATTGTTAATCTGATTGTGAAGGTTAATGTCGCTTCAGATACCTCCGATTGTGGATAGAATTGTTTTAGTGAACTCAGCACCAAATATATTTATTTAGTTGGTATTAATTAGCATACATAATCACGTAACTATAAATGCGATTAATACTAAGAATTAACCAATGTAATGTATGGACTTATATTTATATAAAGGAATATATTATTCCTCATTAATCTTCTAACTATGGAAATAAATTTAGTCCATACATGCTACATAATTAGTAATGTAATGTAAGTCTTAATTCTAACACAGTACTGACATCTCGAGTACAAAGTAAGCCAACGAAGGTCTCAAGCACAAACCCAGAAGTGCTCAATCAGATAATTGTAAAGTAGGTTACATAAATCCTACCATTTATCCTTTGCGGCACGTGTAGTCGTTGTTCTAGCTTACACAAGTTATTGCTACCACCATATGCTATACCACTGCAAATAAGTATAAACTTATTTACACTATGTCGCTTCCGTAGTTGTATTTTTTTTAACTCAAACTAGAAATGACAATAAAACTACATAATACGGATTTAATGCTTAAAGAACTATGTCAGATCTATATTAAAACATTAGGGACTGTAGATCGAAAACTTAGTGTTTTCACATGTTAAAGAAAGAATAAGTATACATTAAGTTATTTTCATACCTCAATTTCTTTAATTACATATATGACTAATTATTATTAAATGAGCACGCTTATTATATACTTTTATATATATATATATATATATATATATATATATATAAATATATATATATATATATATATATATATATATATATATATATATATATGTATAATTAATAAAATAAACTATAAAATTGCTTCCAGCTAAGAGGATTTTACAAAGTACTAATCTAATTAATAATGCGTTTTGAAATCAAGGCAATGAGATTTTTTAACTTAGGATAATTTTTCCTCATTTCAAACAGTTGTAGGTTTATATAAACGTATAAGGACATTGGACATACAGCTGATTAGAAACTTGTTGTTTATTATATTGATTTGTAAAATGCTTTTGGTTATGCTATGAGTTATTGCTTTGAGTTCTGTTGGTTTCAAGAATCAGTTTGATTCTAATTAAGTGTTCTGGGAACCCAAAAGTTAAAGAGAGAAAAAAAAAATAATTGGAATTTTGTGGTCCACAGTATGTCCTTACTAACTTTCAAATCTTATGTCGAACTTGATTACTTCTTTGTTAGGCATTTTTTACTCTCCAATTTTTTAAATGTAGACAGACCATTAATGAGTCGATTCCCATAATTACTTTTATGGTACAATTGGAGAATAAAGTGTGAAAAAATATAAAATGATGTTTAATGAATTAGCAAATGGTTGTTAAATATAGTAACTAATTATTACATATTTTACACTACTTACAGATACAATGTGTTTTGAAAAATGCCATTGCTCACTTCCAATAGAAATTACTGGTGTGTGACAAAAAATACATCATCTTTTGATGATAGCACATGACTAAATGATTCGACTAAACACAGGTTTTCAAACTTGAGATGTTTTCGCTATAAATTCTTCCTAATCTTAAACGATATATCTTTATTTATAGTTATTTGCGTGTCCACTTAAACTAAGTCCTCATACTCTTGACTAAGCATATTTCGTAATAGAGGTTTTAAAACCATAGATTAAAGAGAAATGCGTCAATTTGTACTAAAACCTTTTTCGAAATGTCATTGAGTGGCACGGCGATTTTTTTATTAACCCGTGTCTTTAACGACCATTGGTGACACAAATGTCGTACCTAAGAGAATAACAACGTCTAGAAGAACTGATATAATGGAACAGTCAATATGACAGAGACACCAAAGATTATCAGCATATGTATCACTAACGCTATTCACGAGTCTTGCAATAATCTTCCTTCTTGACGCATCTTCAGTAGCGAAGATTTCCCGTGATGCTTCTCTCACCAAACTATCACCACTGTATTTCCTATAACTATTGATAAATATAGGTGTAAATATTTGAACGATCCAAAATACCTTCGCTAGCGGAAGTGCAAAAAATGAGTAGGCTTTCAAATACTCATACGTTTTGTTGAACAACTCATAGAACACGACGGGGAAATTTAACGCAAATCTAATCATCAAGATGATAGAAACCGGAAAGTACACTTTGTTGACTACGACGCTGAGTTTCTTGGCCTTAATGTACATCTTGCATATCTTCCGACAGTGATGTAGCCTGCGGTACCAGGGGCTGCAACGGTGGGAAGAGGATGACCTGTGTGCACAATAACATGCACAAGAACTGGAACCTGTACCAACTTCAACAACTGGTAACACTGTTGTCAAGTCGTCCAGCAATGTTCTGGTAAAAATGTGTTTCTTAATCTTTCTGGATATTTTTAGAGACTCCACGAAGATAAGGTTCCAGTTGTACTGTACGATACATACAGATATTGTGTATTGAACCGAAGTTATAACGTACAGAACTATGAGAAACAGGAAATTTGTGTTTGGCAACTTAGAATATAGGGCTTTGTAGTAGATAATTTCATCGTGGAAGTTAAATATCAAGTTGATGAAATGCACTAAAGCGATGCCAGTAACAAAGAAACCATCCATAGTCCTCTGGTATCCAAACGAGTTTATTTTGGTTTCAATCTCATCCACCATTGCAAAGATTCGTTTCAGGAATCTGTGCCTTAGAATAATGAGCAAAATGCATATCATTGTGAGCCATTGGATAATAATCCACTGTAAACTCACATATTGCCTTGATATATCATTGCTGGAACGAGACGAATAGAAGACTACATAAGTGTTAAATGCGTTCCTATATGTCAGGCATATTGATGAAGTAACATAACGGATTATTTCAATTCCCGATACTTCGTCATATTCATTCTTAACTATTGGTATACCAGCCAAGTCGTATAACTTTTTTCCAATTTTAATATGAGATAACCTGCTAGGCTCCATCTTAAAAATCTTGTAGCGATACATCTCACGAGTGTTAATATTTCCAGTAATATGTCTACCAGGTAGTCACAAATACGTGACCTGCATTTAATGTTGCCGAGGAGATGTCGGTTTAACTGAATTATGTTATTGTATATTGACTGGTTTAGTAAATAGATATAAAGTTGAAACAAGTTTTGGAAGGAAAGCCATATATGCATAATGACTGCATTATTTATTACAGGGCAAACCTAAATAATGGAATCTAATTATAGCCGTATTATAGTAAAACAAGAATAAAGAATTATTTTAATTAGAGGTTGGTTGTAATGTATTGCAAGATCGCACTAATGCCAAAGCGAGTGATCTGAAGCTATTTAAAGAAAGTCTGCTTTGAACTGTGAAATATAAAATTTGTTTTAATTCTTTCTTACCAACTTTCAAAATTTCGTAGTTTAGTGATACAAACAAGAGTCTGCAAACAAAGATTGAGGAACTCTCATTGCCTTTGACCCTAAACGATCTTTGTATTCCTTCCTTTGTATTGAAGGTAGGGCCACCTTCTTCCGATATTCTATGAATGATTTCTATATCTCTATCTATGTTATGTCACCTTTATCTTTGAAGGCCTTTTGGCTAGGTCTGTCCTAGCCTCTTTCAGTTAATTCCTTTCTTGTAATACACTAAGGCTCTTTTATAGAAGCAGGCGAATTATTTATCCAACTATTTATAGTAATTGTTGCCAAAATAATTACAGTAAAAGTTTTAAATACACCACAAGTACAATAAACATATTTTATACATCACTATAAAAATATCTATAAGAAAATCGTATTCAAATATTTCTGACGACAACTTCTTTGAAATGTCTTTAACAATTAATGTATTGTTAAGTATTGGAATTATTTAGTAGCTAATTATACCTTGTAATGTTTACAAATAAATGTTTCACACAAATCTTTATGCAGTAAAATACATTTTATATATAGTTGCCTTACACTTAAAACAGGAAACTCATTAAATTACAGATTAGAAGGATATCTGCGGCTTCTTCTCAAAATGATCCTTATTATACTTCTTTGTGTGAGTGCAAGTAATTCCAGTACAGCAGACGACACTCCTCCCCACGCGAGAATACCATACTCCAGAACCGACTGCACATAGGCAAAATAAACTGACCTAATGCGATCCCCACTCAATACTCCGCTGAGCTGATTAAATTCAAATAACAATTTTCTAACTTTTTTCTTGACGTACTGGATTTGAGGTACCCAATTCAATTTAGTGTCAAAAATACTCCCAAATAGTTGTATTGGTCCACACGACCAATGATACCACAACCGCAGGACTCGGAGTAAGGATCACCGCAGGAGTGCAGTCTGAGGCATCTCTGACCCGGATTAAAATCTATTTTAGAAACAAATGGTAAATATTTAGTTTTTGTTAAGTTAATAGTCAGACTGTTTTGTGATCACACCAATTTTTTATTTTTGACAGATCTAAGGAAGCTTGTTCAAATGCCTCCTCCAACGTACTGCCAGATGACACCACAGCTGTGTCATCAGCAAACAGAAACAACTTACTATTTATGTCAATGTTTGTTATATTATTTATATAGACTAAGAACAGCAATGACCCAAGGGTGCTCCCTGCACCACTCCGTAGTCCACATTTGTTTGGTTACTCTTAACTCCATTAATTGAAACAAATTGCTGACGATTATTACAATAGCTAACAAACCAATTGAGCGTAACGTTTTTTACTCCAGCATATTGTAATTTTAACAGTAGTTTCCGCCTATCTAAAGAGTCAAAAGCTTTAGCAAGATAAAGAAAGGTGACTAGGACTCGTTATGTCATAGAGAGCATCTGATGTACTTTTACCACTCCTAAAGCCATATTGGTTATTTGAAAGGAATACATTCATCTCTAGATAATTCATCAATTGGACTTTGATACATTTTTCTAGTAGCTTTGATATAACAGCAAGCAAAGAGATCGGCCTAAAATTATTCAATGCTGATTTAACACCTGACTTATAAATGGGAACGACTTTGGCAACTTTAAACGCATTGGGGAATTCTCTTGTTCTGATACTACAGTTAATTTTATGATAAAGGGGTTCCGACAGTGCTTGAATATTATCTTTAATTAATTTTGTAGGAATGTTATCCCATTCTGGTGAAGAGCTTCCTCTTAGACCAGCCACTATATTAAAAATTTCCTGCCGAGTAACCGGGCGGAAATCAAACACAGCACTCGCGGCGTGGTCCGCGTCGTCCACCACCTCGGGGTCGCTGGGGTGCAAAACTCCCGCCAGCATCGGTCCCACAGACGCAAAAAAGTTATTAAATGAATCGCAGACATTTTCCACAGATGGCGATGTATCAGAGCTTTCTGGATCACAGAATGCCTCAACAGGAAATCGCTCCTTATCAGATGTCCTACCAGCCACCTCATTAACCACGGACCAGAACTTTTTCATGTTACCTGCAGTTTCAGCAATTTTATTATTGTAATAAACAAATTTAGCTCGCTTTATGGTCGAGTGTAACGTGTTACGGTACCGAATAAATTTATTTCGCAGTTGAGTATTAAATGGCTCTTTTGTTAACGATTTACTGAGTTTATCCCTATATCGAATAGAATTTAACAAACCAATAGTTATCCATGGTTTTAATTTTTTATTTTTTGCGTTTATCTTTACTTTTCTAGAATTACGATTAATCACCGAGCGCAAAATATCAATAAATATATCAACAGAAGCATTAACACAAGTGCTCTCTAAAACAGGTTCCCAATTCGTGTCTAAAAGATCTTTGCCAATATTTACCCAGTCATACGTATTATAAAACGATTCAGGCATTGAGTAGTGTGTATGTTTTTGTAAATATAGCTGGGCCAATACTGGATAGTGATCAGTCACTGTAGTTTCTAGAATTATAGAATTAATTTGACTCAAATTATGAAATTTTGAGACGGTCGCGTTACTCTATCTATACACCCCACGAAACCTGCATCGCTCAGAATATCCATGTACCGTTCTTCCTGTGAATTCGAATTAATATTAAGAATATCACAATTAATATCCCCTACTAAGAAACAAAGTTTGTTCCTATTGATATTATAGTACTCATCCAAGGCGTCATTAAAGAGGGAAATGTTTGAATTAGGACTGCGGTAAATAGCCAATAATTGACAAGGGAGACCGGCCCTATTGAAGTCAAGAGATAAGGCGGTGGCCACCCCTCCAAGTCTCAGCTCACTGCATGACACCGATAACGCACTATCTATATAGATAACAAGCCCATCTGATCGATTAATGTTGTTGTAGGATCTAAATAATTTGAACCCATTCAAATGCATTAGTTCACTTTCGTTATCTAGCCATGCTTCTGTTAAAACTATGCAGTTGAATTTAATTTTTAAACTATCAAATAAAATTAAAAATTCATCTACATTTTTATTGTAACTTCGAATATTTTGGTGTAATATATTGAATGTGGTTCCGCGGTTACTAGTGGACCGCTTGAAATATGTCGAATTTTTAAAATTGTTGATATCCGAACAGGTTTCAATTTTAATTATCGGCTTGTCGAGGGGATCGTCTTCTAGAAACATTCTGGGGGTTCGATGCCACCGTCCGGTGTTAGGATTATATTATAGATCATCAATTGGCGATTAAAATATTAATCTAGTTAATTTTCAATTTATGTATCTAACAATGGCATATGTAGACTGAAATCACATACGGGTATTTATATTTTTAAGTATATATGTAGCATTTGTTTGAACACGTCTCTAAGAAAAAAAGCTTGTATGTAAATTTTAATTTTAATATATAATTACTCTGTGGATTTAGATTGATCCTAGGATTCCGGTACGTGGTTAAATGATGCCATTTAACAATTGTCCTTTTTTATATATCTAGTACATAACACTTTGTAGAACTAATTATATAACTAGAAACATTCCAGTAAAGGAAGCAAATAGTACATATGAGAACTAAATGACAAAACATGTGGGAATTATCATGAAAAATACCATTCTATCTCAGTCCGTTTATCAGACGTATGATAAGCAACATAAATATAATTAACAGGCTAATTTAGATCATTATCATTCTATTCCTACATACATACATACATACGATCGTGGGATATAATTTGAGAGCAGCATAGATGATTAAAAACATGCATATCGGTAATAAATTTACTTTTAATGTATAATGATAAGATAATAACAGTACATACCTCAGTTTATTATTCCTTATAAATAATGACTTTAAATATTAAGACAAGTAAATTATTTAAAAAGGAAAGTATGACTTGCAGAACTTTACACAGAGATTGGATTGTATACATGCATGCGCTCGCGTGCACACACACACGCACACACACACACACACACACACACACACACACACACACACACACACTCATTCACACTCGCGGGCGCTCGCACACATATGAACTGGCAATTAAAATATTAAAACTAATTAAGTTGATTAGTCCATAAAAACTAACTTAAAGTGGTTTCTCTAGATATCTGATCAATAAATACGAAATAGTTCTATAATGTTTCTTGTGTTTATCTCATAGTATAATTATTTTACTATGCTTTTGTACAAACAAAAATCTCTCACATGAGATATGGAAATAAAACTAAAAACCAACTGAACTTCTACAAATTTTACTTCTAGAACATTTTCACAACAATACGTCCCAGATAAAATAGAAACAACCGCGCCTATTTCACAAAATAATGAAACATTCGATATAATAGATGTATCTACATACTAACAAAATAAATAGTTGACTTGTATTAAGCTTAAACAGAAAAACATTTTTTTGACTTTGCAACTGTATCTACTTAAGCGTACTTTTTGAGAGCTACTCCCTTCAATAATGTAAACAAAACGCATATGTACGCTTTTATAGGCGTATTGATAAATGCAACAGAAGAATATTACCTTATAAATAGAACTTACTTATATTGTTACTTACTTCTAATAATCAAAAATCAAATATTAGCTCATACAGTTTTTATTGAAAGGATATATAGCAAAAGTTTATACTTCAGTTTAAAAGAAACTCATTGTATAATTTCAGTAAAAAACAGATAAATAAAATTCTACTTATAGAAAATCACCCCAAATTAATGTAATTCCTATGGATAAATTAAGGTCTACAATTTTAACAAGTGCCACTTAGCGTATAGCAGGTTAAGCTCGTCTTACATTAGACTGGTAGGGGGTTAGCGGGTTTCGGTACGGATTTGTCAGCTGCTGAGTAGGATGCTGCTCTCAATTCATCCAGATGTTGTTGATGTAGGATGCGAAAGGGTTTCCCCCCTTTATGTTTCTTCGCGAGAATTCGTCCGTCGCTGGTCCACACTGATGACAACTTGCCTGCTTTTATGAGTTCACGCGCCCCATTAAATATGGCTCTGGTGTGAGACGTCAGATGGTTGTTCATATATACCTGGTGGTCAGGAAACGATGGATGCAGGTCCCTGGCAGACAGTTTCTTCACTCTTCTTCTCGCCTCCAGCCAAACACCTTGACAGCCCGTGACACGAAGCTGACCACTATGACAGGCGGTCTTGAGTCGCCTTCCCTTGAGATCTGCATTACATTTATTCCTTATATAATAAAATTTCCTAATTTGACGCTTTAAAGAATTTTGTATATATTCAATATGTTTTTCCCATGACAATTTACTATCTAAAAAACTCCTAGGTATTTAAAATGCTTAAATATCTAAATTTTCTCGCATTTACATATATTTGTTTGATTACAATCAAAATCATGAAATTTATATCATTAATAAACTTAAAATATCTTAATTAAAACTAACTACTTTAGTTTTAGATACATTTACAATCATTTTATTTTGAACACACCACAACTTCAAAATGTTTAAGTCTTGTATTATACATTGCCATATCTCCTCTTCCCTTTCATTAACATATAATAGAACCAAATCATCGGCATAATCATAAATTTTCCCTTTGAATGGGGTTTTCAGCAAATCATTAATATAAATTAAGAATAATGTGCTTGAGAGTACAGAGCCCTGTGGCACACCTTTTTCAACTATTTCTGGATTACTATAACAGTCTTTAAATTTTACAATTTGTATATTTAAGAATGGCAGGTATTTATTCAAACTATTAACCTTCAATAGATATCGCAGTTATGAAATTTTATTTATATTTTTAGAAGTAAGATATGAATGAACTTACGTTATTCAATACCTCAATATAGATCGACAAGTTGTATGATCGTATTGATGTTGCTTCAGTTTGGAGAAATATTACACGGCATTTTCTGAATTCCTGCTTTTTGAAGCGACTAATGTTTACTCCTACGTAAAAATGATCAAACACTATGTTTTCACTTCTAAAACGTTGCATTTATGGTAAGACTCTTTTCATGGATGGATTTAATAGAAATAATAAAGTTAGTACCGAATAATAAATAGCATAAAACTGTTAATGATATAGTGATAAACAGCTTCACTAAATATTTATGATTACCAGAATATAAATATTTAAGTTTTATCAAAATATAATGGTTTATCAAAGTTTGCATGGAATATTTATCACCCTTCCCGTGTATTTGTCATATAAATTGTGAGCTTAGATGTTTTTCATAGTGCACTCTTGTCAAAGATTGTCTAGGCTGATGTGTATTTCTGTATTTAAATGCTCCTTCATGTAAACCTCAAAGTACGCGGATAAGAATGACTGATTCTCCAATGAAAACAAAGTAGTCCGATCCAACTAATGTTATTTTTCTGGGCATGTATGGAGATTAAGTGAGTATTAACAAGAGACTGCATGTGAAATAGTTTCAACGTATAATTATATGAATCTATCCATAGATAAGAGAATGTATATTAATTGGGTTTACGTTATGTTAGTTTGTAAATTAATGTACTTGTTTGAATTTTATAACGAAATGATTTATTATGCAGATACTGTAGTTTTTATTTTTATATTTGAATTCTGATTGTGAAGAATTGTTTTAGTGACATGAACTCAAAATTTCTTTTAGTTTGTATTAACTATCAAACCTAATTACTCAGATGGACATGCTATTAGGTTAAGCCTAAGAATTTACTATAATGTATGAACTTAAATATTGTATAATGGAATACATAATTATTCTTCATTATTCTTCCAAGTATAAATTTGATTTATTCAATACATACAACATAATTAGTAATGCAATGTAAGTCTAAATTATAACACATTACTAACAGTGCAAGTACAAAGTAAACCAACGAAGCTCTCAAGCACAAACCGGAAGTGCTCAATGAGATAATTGTAAAGTAGGTTACATAAATCCTACCATTTATCCTTTGCGGCACATAAAGTCGCTGTTCTAGTTTACACAAGTTATTACTACAAGCATATGCTATACCACTACAAATAAGTGTAAACTTGTTTACGCTATATTGCTTCCATCGATGTGTTTGTTTTATTAACTCAAACTATGCATTACAATAAAACTGCATCATCTGAATTTCATGCTTAAAGAACTATGTCACTTCCTTATTGAAATATTTTGGACTATTGTGCGGAAAGTTAGTAATTCCATATGGCACAGGAAGAATAAGTGTACATTTAGTTATTTTAATATAACTTTTAATTATTTTTAATGAGTAAGCTTGTTATTCAAAATATATACAGAGTGTTCACAAAAGAGAATCACAAACTTCTACGGCGAATAGTACTCAATATTACATTTCTGTTCTTTATTTTTGTATGCATTAATACCTCCCTCACCTGACGAAGTAAATATATTCTAATCAACGAAACGTTGAGTTATACCCCTTATAACCTATACCGATGGAAAATGTCCGAAATTCTGTTATATTTTCATCATTCCAAATAAAAAAGTCCTATAATCATAGTTCAAGAAATAAGTATTTTAGCCGCTAGCCGCCTTTTTGTATTTCTAATAAAAACATATATCTCTACAACTAATAAAGCTACATATACTAAATTTTACACATATATAGGTATAAATAAATAAGATTATAACTAAACGGGGACGACCACTGTAAAGTTACGCTTCCACAAACTTAGAGCAACGATCTGCTGATACCTCTCAACTGTGACACATTTGTTGCTTCCGGCTTGTGCAAGCGTACTTTTGATGTCCCGTTGGAGTTATTATAACAATTATAAAGAACTTGATTATTTGAAAATATTTTGTAACTATACTGGTTTATTTTGTTATTTGAATTTAAACATTTTCAACACACGTCATTTTGTTAATATGAAAACAAATCACACCCATATTGTTATAAGTTTTTCCTTATTTCCTATGTTTAAAACCTGGTTTACGTAGGTTTACAAGTTGTATATATATATATATATATAAAATTACAAAACAAACGGGGGTTATCGACTTTTGTGTATGGACTGATGAATACTATCAGCAGCAGAAGTTTGTGACAAACGTTTGTAAATACTTCGTTAATATAAACATAATACATATATGTATATATATATATATATATATATATATGTATATATATATATATATATATATAAATTATTAATTAAGTAAACTAGAAAATTACTTTAACCTAAGATGATACAAATTACTAATCTGATAATTAGTTTAATTTTTAAATACAATCAATGAAAATTTTTAACTAAAGATATTTTTTTCCTTCTTTACTACAATTTTAATGATATGTTTTTAATGATATAATGAATTTTATTCCACAGTAATTCAAATTTACAAGATATGGTAATAATGGAATAATACTAACCACTGTTACCAGTAATTGTGGCTAGTTAACAAATTTTCAATACATAATAAACATAAAATATTTGAGTTTAGTTCAGTATACTGTATAATTAAAGTTGACGTGCAGCTTTGCAGTGTTTGTGGCATGTCTTGATCTGGGGGAGGCGAACAGTAGATAATATAAGATAAGATGAAACAGTTGAAATTTTTTACAATGAACCTAGACTTAGCTTGTTTGCCATGGGGTGCAATCGTATGTTTAAAACTACGATTACAAAGTTATTTGATTTTATATATAAAGGTACACAGTTCAATATTTAATACAAATACAAAGGAAGACAGATAAAATAATTTAATAAAACTATAATACTTAATTAATCATACGTATAATTTTAACAAATATTTTCTTGTAAACAAGTAAGTTCTTTTTTATCTAAAAGCCATATTTTCAGTTTTTTACAAAAAAGGTTTATATCTTCTATTTTTCTTTAATTTCAGTAGGCAACTTGTTAAAATACTTCGGTCCCAGATATAAGAATGATTGTTTTATTATAAACTTGTTTACTTTTGTAACATGAATAGTCTGAGTTTTTTACTACACATATTTTAGTGACTCCTTGAGAACCCTCTGTTGCCACTTCTGCAATAAAAAAGTCGTACCGTTTTAAAAGTGAACAAATGTTGTATAGGGAGGATGTTAAGATTTTGGTAAAGAGGAAATGAAGATTCTAATGTGGACTTTTTTAGAATAATGCGTAGAAACATAATCTGTTTCTACGATTAAGTTGTCAATAACTGTCTTTGACCCACCTGCCCAACAGACAATGCCATACTGCAGTCTAGAGTGTATTTAGTCCATAATACAAACTACGCAGTAAGACTAAGTCACAAAAATTTCTTAAAAAATAAAACTTCTGTAAGTTATATTTTGTTTGATGATGCAAAAGGTTTCCATGTGCTTTCCATGTTAGATTTTCATCAACATTTATACCTAGGTATTTAAAAGAGTTTACTTTTCAATGATTGCACAGTTACAATTCAACATATTATTACAGGTATCGGTATGGTACCTTATTGGAAAAAGGAAATCAAAAGTTTTGTGACCAAAATTTATAAAATTTATTTTGTTTTGTTTGTATTCAACATCATTTAATTTACTTCACACCATTGTTTAATAATATTAAGGTCGTGAGATATATGGGAGTAAAGGTTGTCTTTAATTTTATCAGAGTATACAAAAGCAATATCATCTGCAAAAGCAAATATGTTGCCCTTAAAATACTGATTCAATAGATCATTTATGAAAATGATGAATAAATTTGCAGCCTCTGTTTTGGCTGTTTTTGGTCACCACAATTCTTGGTTCTATCACAATTCTAGTTCTATGTTAACGTTTACGTGTATACTACATACAGTCGATTTGAAACTTTTGGAAACCTGTTTTTTTATATTTATTTGAAAAATTTTGTTCTTTATCTCAGGAGATATTGATTTAAGTAGACCCTACTGTTTGTTTTATGAATCAGTTTGTTTCTAATGCAATGTTCTGGCAACCCGAAAATTAAAGCATGGAAACATAGTTTTTAAGCATGATTTTTCTGTATCTTTATACTCGTAATTCGACCTACTTGCAAGAGTATACAGTATACATAGAGTAAATGTGTCTTGTAAATTGTCATATTATTATGCATTCAAAATATTGTGGTGAAACTACCACCAAACCAAACATAATTAGAACTTCGTGGTTTACAATAAGGCCTTACTAACTTTTTAAATCTTAAGCTGAACTTCGTTACTACTTTATTAGGCATTATTGTGTCATCCCTTTTTTAAATATTGTCAGACGTTGAATGAGTCGATTTCACTGACGATAATCCAATAATTATTTGTTTCTTACAATTGCAGAAGAAAGTTTAATCAAATATAAGATCATGTTTAATGCACTAGCTTATGGTTGTTTGAAAAGAGTCACGGCGCACTATCACCAGATTACTGGTATGTGCCACGACATTTATGATAATTTGATGATTGCATTTGACTAAATGATTTAATTAAACACATGTGTTCTAACTTAAGGTGTATTTCGTAATAGATTTTGTAAAATTTTAATTGATCTAAGATTATTTCACGTATTTTATGTGATTTTAAACTAATAAGATCCTTGACTACGTCCATGAGTTAAATAAAGATTTAAATATCATAGACTAAAAATAAAATGCGTCAATTTGTACTCAATGTAACTTAATGGCAAGGGGGATAGTTTTATTAATCCGAGTCTTGCGGTGACACAAAAGTTGTACCTAATAGCAATCCAAAGTCGAGAAGAACTGATAGAATGGACCAGTGAATATCATACAGACACCAAAGATTATCAGGATATGTATCGCTAACGCTATTCACGAGTCTTGCAATAATCTTCCTTCTTGACGCATCTTCAGTTGCGAAGACTTCCCGTGATGCTTCTCTCACCAACCCCTCACCACTGTATTTCGTAAAACTGTTGATAACTATAGGTGTAAATAATGGAACGATCCAGAATATCTTCGCTACCGGAAGTGAGAAGATCGAGTAGGCATTCAAATACTCATACCTTTTGCTGAACATCTCAAAGAACATGACGGAGAAAGCTAGTGAAAATCCGATCATCAACATCGTAGCAACCGGAAAGTACACCTTATTGACTGCGACACTGAGTTTCTTGGCCTTAATGTACATCTTGCACATCTTCCGGCAGTGATGTAGCCTGCGGTACCAGGGGCTGCAACGGTGGGAAGAAGATGACCTGTGCGCACAATAACACGCACGAGAACTGGAACCTGTATCAACTTCAACAACTGGTAACACTGTTGTCAAATCGTCCTGCAACGTTCTGGTAAAAACGTGCTTTCGAAACTTTCTGGATATTTTTAGTGACTCCACGATGATAAGGTTCCAGTTGTACTGTACGATACATACAGATATTTTGTATTGAACCGAAGTTATGATGTACAGAACGATGAGAAACAGCAAATTTGTGTTTGCAAACTTGGAATATAGGACTTTGTAGTATATAATTTCATCGTGGAAGATAAATATCAAGTTGATGAAATGCATTAAAGCAATTCCAGTAATAATGAAACCATCCATAGTCCTCTGGTCTCCAAACGAGTTTATTTTGGTTTCAATCTCATCCACCACTGCAAAGATTCGTTTTAGGAATCTGTGTCTTAGAATAATGAGGACAAAGAAGATCATTGCGAGCCATTGGTTAATAATCCACTGTAAACTCACATATTGCTTTGATATATTATCATTGGTGGCAGGAGACGAAAAGAAGACTACATAAGTGTTAAATGCGTTCCTATATGTCAGGCATATCAAAGAAGTGACATAGCGAATTATTTCAATTCCCGATACTTCGTCGTATTCATTCGTTACTATTGGTATTCCAGCCAAGGCGTATAACCTTTTTCCAAGTTTTATATGAGATAATGTACTAGATTTCATCACAAAAATATTGTAGTAGTACGTCTTGCGAACGTTAATACTGCAAGTAATGTATCTATCAGGTATCTAACAGCAGATAGTCACGAATATGTGACCTGCATTTTTTGTTGCCAGGGGATGTCGGTTTATCCTCAAAACACCATTATGTTATTATATATTGACTGAATTACTAGATAAATATATAGTTGAGACAAGTATTGGAATGGAAGCAATATTAGCAATATGCCTGAATTATTTATCTGCTATTTATGTATTATTATAATAATATACGGAAAGTTTTAAATCTAATTTTTATTTAAAAAAACCTATTTAATTTATTTATTATTTGTTGAATGAAATATGTAAACATATGAGTTATTAAAGTCTAATATTTTTTAAGTTTGAAGACTAGTTTAAGAATTAAAAATTTAATTAATTAATTTTTTTCTAAAAAGTAATACAGTTATACGATAATTGTTCCGAATGTTTTATTACCATTTTTATAATTTAACTTACCGTAAATACCGTTCTTAATCACAATTCTTGCTCTATAACAACCAAGGTGAGTAAGTATAATGTGGACTGATCACAGCCTCTAAGGACGATTGCCTATCAGGGATTTTAACAGAACTAAAAATATACTTCAAAGTTTGGTAGTGATTTTGGCTGAATATTAATGAACCCTATCACTTGAATTGGTAGAAAATGTAATCTATATTTTTGTGCTTAACAACTTTTCTGTAAAAAAATCAGATGGATTTGGAAATATTACATAAAACCATGATCGAGTCCGATGATGGCGCATGTCACTCTATCTGATTAGGCAGAGCGCTAGCCAGTATTTGTACATTGATCACATGAGTAACTAAGAAGGCTACGATAACTTAACCGTGGAAGACGTGGTGGGTCCTCTTAGAGCAGCTTCTTAAACAAATGTCCCAGTGACTTCTGAAGACCAAAGCATCAGTGTATTTCAGCATATACTTTATTGCTGGGGAGAATGGTACAGTGCTGAAGTGTAGCTAATGGAGTCAAGTCGATAACAAGTAGATGAACAATGGATAAGATGTAGATGGTCGGCGGGGTTTGTCGATGGACGGCAAGTCTAGGTGAAGGAAGCGACTGGGGAGGAACGTCCAGCAATGCCCTGGGGCATCTCAGGTTGTGCAGTGCAACAGGGCTCTCACGGGAAGACCAGGCCCTGATGTGGTCCCACTCCGAGGAATCAGACGATTCAAACAGGTGCCGAGCTTGCGCCTTGATGTAGTCGCCCAGCGTCGGGATGCCAAAGAGCGCATCGTAAAATTGTTCCGAGCAACCCACAGAGTTCCAGATAGGGAAGAACAACCCTGTGTTGAAATGATTCAAGATATATTCTGGGGTTAGCTGGTTGTACCACACATGGTCGGAGTAGGTGATGTATGGCCTTACGATCAATTTGTTTAGAAGCATTTTGGTGGAGGTGGTAAGCGGTGAAGAGTAGAGAAGAAGTTGAGCAACGGATATGAAAACCCCCCGGGCAGTAACATTTGTCAGAACCATTCTGAGGTACCTTGTCGAATTCACCATCGGAGTGCCAATACATGGCACATGGCATCGCAAAGTTTCATAACTCCTTTCTGGTATTATATTACGGTTCTTTTATAGTAACAAGCTATTAATTCATAACAATATTTATATTATTTTGCCATATTATTTAGAGCAAAAGTTTTAAAATATACATCGCCAAAACATATCTGGAAAAATAGTAATCATATATTTCTGAGGACAACTCCTTTGAAACACTATTAATAATAAATGTGCCGTTAGGTACGGTACCGGATTTATTCAGTACCTAATTATACCCTGTGATATTGATAATTAAATATCTCACACCTAAAAGACTCTAGTAACGAATCTCCAATGAATATATAAGCGGTTTTTTCGTAAGTTACAAAAAGCTACCTTACGGTTAGAGTGAAAAGCAAAAGTAAAAGACAATTATTTGAATGTTCACAAATACTTTGAAAATGATATCTAACTATTTACACTGCTTGTAAGAAATATAATTCACCAACCAATGTTAAATACCTATACCTATTTAAATCCTTTGCTGATAAAAAAAAACAATTTATAGCAATAACTATTTAATTAAGTAATTATTTTTAATTATTTTAGCAATTTTATTTCCTGCAAAAGCTAAATCCTGCGTCATGTGAGACACATGCAGTAGAAGTCGATTAAAAATTCAGAAGATAAAATTACCGGATGGATATAAAAGTCCTCTGGTGTCGTTGAATAAACGGTTTGTGGTTCTGGCGGACTTTATTGCTACGACGTGGGCAAGGCACCTGCTGCCCCGACCTTAAAGGGTTTAAAGGGTATTTTCACTTGATGGTTGGTCATGGTTGAAGTATAAGACTTCAGATGTACTAGTAAAATAACTATGAGTACGTCGTTGTTCGAATAATATAAATATGTTATTGTAACATTTTAAATATCGATTTTTTATACCGTGTTTAAATATAATTCCGTATTTTACCAAATGTATTTTTGTAGATTAAATTGATTCAATTTATTATATATTACAAATAAATAGTTTTGTATTTCATACAGACTATCTTTTTGGTACTTTTAGTTTTATATAATTTAGCAAGGAACTGAATGAACAAACAAGTTGTACAAGCTTATGAGAATAAACTATTCCGGTATTGCTCTTGGAAGTGCAGAAGATTATCGAAGTTCGAATAGCGATAATAGTTAATATATTAAATAAGTATAAACTGTATATTAATTTTGCGTGATCGTAAAAATAGCGGCAACAAACAAATCAGTAGTTAAATGCACGATGATAAAAAGAGCACTAGCAGTATATATTAATTCGTTTAAACGCTTATCAGAATTCAGTAATTGCTATCCAACTATTGATATTTTATTGCTACTATTTTATTTATTTTATTGTTGCAGCATGAATAAATTGGACAGTCTTTCAATATAATTATTATAAAAAAATTACAAAACAATGTCTGGTTCTTTCACTGAAACCATTTCATTGAATTTTTAAAGAAAAGATGGTTTTTATGATTAAAACAATTATTCACTTAATGCATAATATTTAGGTCGTATTTCTAGATTAAATAGTTAAACTTATCATGTAAAATGTATTGCAATTGAGCAACAATTTTTTTAGTTCTAAGTCGTTTATTTTGTATAATAAAGATAATAGTTTAAGTATATTACGCATACCACACTGTTTTAATAAGAAGCGATTAATCAAATCCATATTATTTTACTCCTAAAACATATCTTTCATTGTTTATTATATTAAAATGTAATCTAAATCTGGAAAGCATTTTAGTCTAAATGGTATATGTATGCCGGTCTTAGTAACATATGTACACAATGTTTATATTAACAGACTATTCTATCTTTCAATAGAATTGGGAGGCTACGGTTATTGTCATGCTGTTATAAACCCTCGTGTCAACCTGATTTTGCCGTTTATAGATGGCAGCACAGAACAGGCTTTTAACGGACCGCACTTTGTGTATAGAGACCCTCTATCTCAAAATAGAGACATGACAAGAATCTCTGATTCATGTTCAAACACTATCCAATCCTTTGTTCTTATAAGGTATCTTGTATTAGATCGATGCATTTTAAACCCGTTAAAAAATAAAGTTTTATTGTTACTTTGATTGGTTGTATTATTTCACTCGTTTATATAAAGTATACTATAACAATTTTTACATCTATTACAAAAGTGATTTAAACAAATGATGTAAAATATGCTATCGCAGTCAAATAGTATAATTGTTTTTAGAGAGTTAAATAAATACAGATCCTTCCACGTACGATTTTGAGAGATCTAGTTGATCAACAATAAATGGACCCATGCTGATTTGCTACCCATTTGTTTCTGTAATATTGTTTATTTACTCTTGGCCGATGGTAAGCTAAGTTTTTTATCACTGAACTATAACTAATATACAAAAATATCCTCGCAACTTCGGGTGTGTGTTGTACTGAAATATATATAGAAGAAACCTAAGGGTCGATCCCGAACATATATTTAAATTCTAATAATATTGTAAATGAGAAAGTGTCGTTATTGTTTCTTTTGTTTTCACAAGTAAAGCAATCATTTGATTGTACTGGGATATTAAATATAAATTTTTACGGTTCTTGCGAACAATTTAGGCCTATTATTATTTCGAAAATCTCTCCGGGTTGCGTCCCACTGGCCTTTAAAGCAGCGAAAAATCCAAATTCGGTGTCTGACATTGTGTAATAATAATTGAACGAACCTGTAAATTATTCAACTATTCTGTGTAAACTTTATCCATTTTTAAAATTCATTTACATTTACAGTATGTAAATTGTCAAAAGAGTAATCATAATCTTAAAGTAGAGTTATAATGTGTTTTCTAAACTTTTTGAATATAAAACTAAGGAGCTCTTCTAATTGCAACAGTAATACAACTTGAATTTGAACAGACATTTATTGTTTGAATTATTATAACAGAACCAACCTTAATTTAACAAAATGTTCTAAACAAAAAGTTTTATAACAATAGTTTATAAACTCAAATTTCTATTAGCCTTCACGAGTCAAAATAGTTACTACTAAATCAGAGGTAATTTTGTGATTTAAAAATCGCCAAATTTTATCTAACAAGAAAAACATAAAGAAGAATAAAATGAGTTCCTTCCATCGGATTGTATGGAATCAAATACTATTAATAGTTGTTAAAAACTATACGCAGCAGATTATACAGATTGGTTAAAACGCACAACAACCTCACAACTAATCAAATGGGTCGTCTGAAACTTACATCACTGTAACTTCAGTAGCATATGCGTTCAACAGTTTTGCATTTTCCTTTAATTCTGGCTAGCAGGTTCTGGGACTTTCAAAGTGTTTAATTTTTGGGACAATTATAACTATTTATTACTATGGTAACTTATTATTATGATGAATATGAAGTGTTTTATACGAGTATGTTCTGTAACAGTAACCAGATTCAGGCCATGTATAAATAACAATTACCGTACAAAAAATCTGTACGATTTAATTTCTTAAAAATAACGGTGGGGTGATACTTTAGACGTATACAACTTTTAAACTTTCCTCAATCCTGGTTGTTTGTAAGAGTGATTAAAATAGCTTAAACAGTTACCATATCATTTTATCAACCAATTAAAGTATATTTATGAATGAAATGGGAAAGCTCTAACTGTTAGATTGTTAGTTGATATATAATTGGGATTACATTTTAAAAATGATACGCATTTGAATAGGATAATCATAAACTAATTTTTATATAAAAATAAAAATAATACTTTACTAATAATATAATAAATATTTTATATAATATTATAAAAAAAATAAAAAATAATAGTTATATATAATAAAAAACTATATTTATATATAATATAAGTATATATTTACATATATAATATAAATATACATTATATTATTATATTATTGGTATTTATTTTATAATATTTTTGTTATTTTATAGCTAAACTAATATTTTCAACTTATATGTCCAAAAAATTAAAAAAGAAACTAACACCTTTTGGAATGAAACACTGCGTTTATTGTTAGGAAACAATATTTATTTTGTTTATCTGCTATTGATTCTAAACAGTATAGAGAAGACTTTCCTAAGTTATAATTCTGTTACGGATAAAATAACACTGCGTGTATCGGATCAATTCGCAGATGTTCTAATGTCTACTATTTGTATAGGATAACAGATATAACAGGACGGTCTGGGAACTGAAAGTAAGTGATTATGTTTACTTGCACTGTATTTTTTTGGGGCACGAATTCTAAATGTATTGTGCTGAAATGCAGGCATATAACAATAACATGTTTTCTGCATTAAAATGAATAAACGTGCTCCCTCAGATCGGTGAATACCATTATATATTCTGAATTCACAGGACACAATAATTGCTAAATTTATGTATTTTTATAAAAATGGCACTTGTATTTGTAAATTTCAACAATTATTTAGTTTGTACATGCCAAACAGTATACATTTAAAACGTTATAAGTAAGTGGCTATTATTGAATAACAGTGTAAGTATTATTAGTTTTAAAATTTCATGTATTATTACTTACGGTAATAAGTTATTATATACATACGCTTGCAATAATACAGGAGACATGGGTATTTTAATACTCCTACGAACTCTGCTTCTCAACCTTCCTTTACCGTTTCTAAATGGCAGCACAGAACAGCTGCACATTCAATGTCAAGTCTCAACAGTCCATTAGCCAGCTTTTAACGGACCGCACTTTGAGTCTATTGCTCTATTTATATTTCTAGAAATAGAGACATGACATTTATCTCAGTTTTATCTTTAACCGATTTTCATTCCTTTCTATTTATGTCAATACATTTGTGAGCCCATTGATAAATATGTTATCGTAATATTTATTAATTATCCCTGCCTTAATTTTTTTGACAATGTTTGCAAAGGAAAAGAAGTATACTATACAACATTTACATTTATTTATTGAAATATGTAACAGAAGATGTTAAAAATGTTATTGTAGTTAACCAATTTTATTGCTCTTTAGTCCTTAGCATTAATCTTTTTCAGAATAAATTAGAATAGACAGTTACATAAATAAAAACCCGGTTTGTAATAATATTATTGTAATTTATAACTATATTTATGAATTTTTACTAAGTTTATATTTTGGTAATGTTTAAGTAGTAAGTTTTTTTATTATTATACATTAAGTTTACCATTGGAAGTGAAATAAATAAATACAATATTCTCACCCTGATTTATCACAATTTTGATTGTGCCTTCAAGTATTGTTATTGGCCAATGATCAGCTGATTATTTTATCAATTAACGACGACAAATATGCGAAAATATCCTTTTCATCAGTTTTCTGATGAAATATAGATCTAACCCAGGATGAATTCTGAACAAATATTTCAGCAATTAAAACTCTCTTATATGAATTTATTTTATTTTAACTCAGATTTGTAGATAAGGCATGTATGTGAATGTATACTGTTAGTGTTGACATATATTATAGAATGTAACATTGGGAAAACTATTTTTTATCTTACTGTAGCAATATCTGCTGTAGACTTAAATAGGCCCATAGAGTAATTATTTTTCTCTTTACCTTATAACATAGATTTAAAAAAACTTAGCGCCTAGCTGCTGCACAATTTAAGTTTTTTCATTGTGCTAAACTAAATTTTGTTACTGTCCCAATAGACAATATAATTATGTTGAGTTATAACCTAACAATAATAAATGACACGCGTCAGTTTTATCTTGTTTTCCATATGATAAATTCCCGTATGATTATTTCCTATTGTTTACCTCAAGGAACAAACGTATCTTAAGCGCTTAGTAGCATTTCTGACCTCACATTCGTCTCGTTCGTAAAACTCTGTCGCGAACACTTTTATAGCACGTAATAAAACATATTTTCTTTAAAAAAAGGTGAGGCCGATCTCCTTTTAAGCCTTATTCAATCCGTCCTCATGGCCACTGGCCTGTGTGAGGATTTTATCATAGAGAATAAAGGATAGTGTCAATATAGAACAAGACCAATGGTCCAGAAAGAAGTTGTTAGGTCACAGACAGGATTTGAACCTGCGCTATCTAACAACAAAACTAAGAATTTCTCATCAGTTATTTTAAAAAGTATCCACAGCATTGAAAGAATGTTTAATGGTAGCACTTCAAAAAAACAGTACCAATAACAGGAGCAATAAACACTATTACATTTATCAAGAAATAAGAAACACAAATAAATAACGTTTATGCACATTGGGAGCAATAAATAGAATTATTCTGTACAGTTTTATTTACAATAAAAGGAAACATAAGTAAGCCCATAATTTGTTGATAGCGGAGATATCATCAAGGTCAGTTAAATTTAAAATGTGTACGGTGAGTATGTAAGTGATACAATAAATAAAGTTTATGACATGCCTTTTTGTAGTCCAACAATGTCTACTTTTATAGTATTTAGAATAGAAAATTACTAGATTTGAACAGTATAGTTTTCTTAAAAAAGTAATTTAATTAGTTAAGTAAATTTGTTTTATTATGTTATTGTATTGATTCATACAAGGAGACTCAAAAGTTATATTACTTAAAACGCAGTATTTTATTCCATATACACTTATGCTGTTTACTGTTCAACAGAAACTTGTCAAAATATGAATACCATTGTCAAGATTCAAAATCTTTATAACAGTTGTAGTGCTTTCTTCAAATAGCAGAATTGGATTCCTCAACATTTACAGTAAATGTAAGGTAAATGTTATCTCCAATCCAGTAACGACTGATACAGACTTTCTGTCGGTGTAGCCACAATAATGTAACTTAAAGGTGATGTACTGCGACATTTCTCGCTAGTTAATACCTTTCCTCATCAGTCTGTTCGTTAACTGAAACAATCTATTACGACTGATACAGTCTACCTGTCGGTCTAGCTACAAATGTAACACACAAGCTGATATACTGCAACATTTCTCTCCAGCCAGTTATGTTGTTCCTTGCACTTAGTTGAACGTCTCAAATACATTTTTAAAATTTTAGGTATTTAACCCACTCGCACTTCTATAATCATTGACTTTTTCGAGAATATCTTATAGGTTGCAAGATCTTTTCAATTTGCGTAAAATTTGAAACACAACTTATATTTACTTGGTCAAAACATCAATTTCAGAACTACTTCAGTACAACAAATACTTCAGAGCAGTTGTTCGTGGCAAGAATATTACTTTATCGTGACAAAAAAACAATGTCCTCATTGATACATGGAATATAATTAATATAATACAAGCGCCCTTTACGTGCAAAACCTAAAGTATGAGCCATTCGCATTTTTCTTACTTATGGACCTCTTGACAATAAACGCTGAAATATTAAAAACCATAAATAGATATACTTCTAATTTAAAACTTTCATGGGACTAAATCATGGCATTGGAAAAATATTTTTTTAATTCTTGGATTTATTTTCAGTGGTGCTTGTACACAGCCTTTAACCCCTTGAATTCCTGGCCTCCAAACATTGCTCTAAAAGGTACAATTATTCTGAAATAGATAAGAATGTTTGAATATCTTTCAGTGACCATGACTTATTTTCAGGAGTATTTATTATATCATTTAAAAGGGATATGTTTATTACATACCTTGTATTATGTAGGAAATTACACGCAAAGTCGCAGATAACTAACAGTTTATTATTATAAAGACGTTAATATTATTCTAATGTTGTATTACTAGACTAATATGCGATATTTTGTGATGTTGAATATAGTGAATGATGTTGCAGGGTTATAAATCATATTTTCCATTTCCCCACTAACAAATTCCCTTCTCTCCCTTTCCCTTGCTTCGCTTTGTCAGTCTTATCCTGCCAGTAGTATATTAGATTTGTCAGTCAAGTTGATCACCTGGCTACGTAAATTAGGGAGACGTTATACACTCTTCCGAAATCTTTATTTTTCAAATGAAATATTATATTAGGAATAAGTAACCACTTTGAGGAATCATTTGTTGGCTTTCGGTTCTACTAAAACTAATGTATGTATACTAAAACTGAAAATGTTTTAAAAAATGTCATGCTATATTTTGTGAACCTTAAATCCCATTGTAGAGTGATAATTTGAGGAGTTGTATCAAAGGAATATTACGCTTACATCGATCACTGTTATTTAATCAGTGGCTGGGATATAGCTCTCAAATTCAGCATAAGTGACTGACATTTCTAAAATATCTGCTACATGCCTTTGACGTCAGATTGATCAAAAGGCTCCAAAAAAATTTAAAAAATTACGATAGTATTAATTTCTCGACCAGCCTCAAATGCCTCTTGGTTTTGAATGCTTTTGTTTGGTTAATCAGTTTATCCGATGTTTTGTCTGAAGTGTTATCTTGATCTGAGTTGTTTAACTGTTGCAGGATTGAATTAATGCAATATAAGTCTGAGTATGAGAATGTATAAGTAGACGAGTATAAATTGAAGTTTGATTTTATTTGCCTAATGGGTTTTGATTATACGATTAATTATGATGAAATTTAATAATTGTACTACGTATATTATGTTATATCAGAAAATTGCATGAATCAGATATTTTATGGTTACTTTTGTTTTGTATGAATATTCCTGATTTTGCATAATACACTTTTTATCAATAGCATTAATACAACTACATATGGATTTATAAAATAAAAACAAATTTATATTAGTTATACCCAGATTGTTAGTGTAAATGCGCAAAATATCTAAGTATATGTATTGGGAGGACAAGGAATCACTGTTAAACAGTTCATTAATTGTTTCATCCCTTTGCACTATGTTATTCTGACTAGAACAGCTGTTATATATGTTATTATTATTGAGCTGTGCTTTCCGTTAAATTATTTTGACGGTTTCATATAGTTAAAGTCTTTACTGTAACCTGCCGAAAACATATTTTTTCCCTATTGAGTCTATGAGGAGTAATTTTCATCGTGAATAAAGGTCTATATTCGTTACGTTTCAACCACTCTTACTGTACTGGTAAGATGTATGTGTATGTAATATAGTTTCCTTGGAATCTGGAGAAACTCATTTTTATATGTGGTTTAGTAAGGCGTTCTTCTTAGTTAATAATTGTTACGCAACGTGTTGATTTCAAGTAAAAATATTACTTACCAATAGGATAAATTGTCTAAATTATTAGTGTTTAATTAAACCTTGAAAGTTAAAACATCCTTTCTGAGTATATTCCTTATATTTTAAAATATAAGGAATGAAGGGCCAAGGTGAATTCAACAAATTGCGATTCATTGGATAGATGATGTAACGAAATAATACAATTTTAAATTTTACCAAACTATAATTTATTTCCATGAAGAGATGAACTTAGGTTTCAAAATAACTGTTAAAGAGATATTCTTCAATTCTACCTATGTGTGAAAGGATACACGCAAGCTATCAATAAAATTGGTATTAGTGCATAAAAGTAAAACGTTATCAAGTTTACGAAGTAAAAGTAATTTTACAGCAATTTACACTAGACTATGAGTTATTCTTATATTAACGTTATACCCATGAATTAAAATATGTCTCGAGTGCAAGCTGTTCTACATGCATGCACGTCAAATAAAAAGTAATATTTTAATTTTTTTTCATATGACATAGGATAGCTAATAAAATATTCTAATCTGACATTCACAAGGTTAACTGGCATTCGTATAATAACGATAAGTGTTTAGCTGTATGCAGACTTTAAAAAAAATGGTGATCTGTTACAATATTAGGGATCAAACTTTACAGCGGGAAAATATTCATAGATCCATTTTTGTTGACAGTGGAATACAGGGTTACGGAACTCCACCTGTTATATAACGTTAATACTTGATAGAGCGGCTGATCTCTGAACCGCAACATTTGATGTTGGATAGTTGATCCTCTCACTGTATTCTGGTGCTGTCAATATTGGTGTCTAGTGCCATATATCAGTTTGGTTGTCAAGGTCCCACAAATCACAAATGTTCGTTCATATACAGAGTTTTTATTTCTCAAGGTATAATAAACTGTAAACTATAATAAGTTGCTATCAGTTATCGCTAATTTTTAGGGGAAATCCATACTTTGTTGTAATCTGTGAAGATTATCAGGATTTTCGTGATAAGATAGGAATCCAAATATACGTTGAATAGGATTTTATAAAAATAGATTCACTCATTATATGAACAATAAGTAAAAGAAAAACAGTCTTGTACATGTCAATACCATATGCCCGAGATGATTGTATCATATTCAGACTGAAATGAATAACTATATAGTGGTAAAAAACCTACTAATTGACAGAATATAGATATGATTATTATGATTAAACAATGGAAATCACTGAAGTACACTAAATTTTTTAATGGGCGCATATTGCCCTTTAATTAAGTAAAAATCGAAACGTAGAACTTCGTTTGTAGCATTATTTTACTAGCCTTGGTAGTTACTTTTACTGTCTAATAATTTAAAATTGCTCTTCACTAAAAATGACCACAGTGTTTCTTAACAATTTTAGTCTTCTATTCATATATTCTTATGTCTCTCTCCTTGTACACTTTTTTACTTTGTAACTATCATTGTACGGTCTTTGAGGAAGAGCCGTATCCGCGGTATAGCCGAAATAAAAACGGACTGGTGATGTACCTTGGGGGAGTCTCGGTAGAACGGGGTCGTCGAGGTCCTCGGCCAGGGCAGGGCAGCGGGGAGTCCAGGATCACCAGAAGTCTTGGGTAGGTCTTGTAGATGGAGAGCGGTGGACAACAAGGGGGAATGATTCACTCCGAGAGGGTAAATAAAGTAACTATATTGACTTGAAATACATAAAAACAAAATAGAGCTGTATAAAACGTGAAACTGTTCATGTATTGGGGTGGAATGCGGGCAGCAGCGTGTGTCCAGTACGCCGCCTGCGGAGAGAATAATGAGCCGCGTTCTCCTTATCTTGAAGGGGTTGGAGAAGGGGGTGCGAGTCGGTGACGTCATCTCGGGCCAGTAACAACAACACCAGCCGTTAACTACGAAATAAATACTGAACATTCCCCCCACCCAAAAAAGGACATTTTTTGACCCAAGTAAGAAAAGAATACGTTATGATTGAAGAAAATTTTACCATTCGTCATGAAACATACCTGAGTCAATTTATCATTAATTAAGAGCTAAATATGAATAGAAAATGGAGTTATATGTACACTAAGGAGATTATGACTAAACATTAGGTAAAACAACCAACTTATTTACAGGACGGGTTACAATACCTGACGGGGTTTTCACTTGGACCACACGAACAATGTTGTCAGAGCTAGGTAACACTTTGATAATCCTACCTAGGGGCCAAGTTAGAGGAGGATCATCTATTGCTAGTGAGTACATTAATACTAGGTCATTTTCCTTTACATGTGTAGTTTGTTCAGTCCATTTTGGGCGTTGGATTTGCGGAGTGGAGGTAGTCTTTCTTCCAGCTCTTCCAGAAGTGTTGAGTGGCGCGAGACACTTGTTGCCAACGAGATAGAAGATTGAGTGGCTCGGAAGTGATGTCCTCTTCTGGACGTGACAGCAGAAGATCTCCAGTGAGGAAATGGCCTGGAGTCAAGTAGTTGAAGTCGTCGTCAGGTAATGATGGAAGTGCGCAGAGCGGCCTGGAGTTCAGAACAGCTTCAATGCGGCATAAGAATGTCGAGAATTCTTCTGAAGTGAAAGTGGTGGTTTTGTATTATTCTCTTCAGATGATGCTTGGTAGACTTCACTGCAGCTTCCAGAGACCACCAAAGTTCGGAGCACAGGGTGGATTGAAGTTCCAATGGATTTCGTTCTTGGCTAAGTGGTCTGAGATCAGTGGCGTGGAGTTCTTGAGTAGAGAATAAACTTCTTGAAGCTGACGAGCAGCACCAATGAAGTTGCGGCCTTGATCAGAATATATGTTGCGGCATAAACCTCTTCTAGCAATAAAACGGTCGATTGCGGCTAGACAAGATTTCAAGTATTGAGAGAGTGGACTTGTTCTAGATGAACAGCCTTGACTGTCATGCATACAAAAAGAGCAAATGTAGCATTTAGACAATTTTGCGTTTCTTCTAGTACTTTCTTTAACAAGAAAGGGACCAGCAAAATCCAATCCAACGTTGGTGAAGCATCGCGTTTGCTTGAAGCGAGAGGGGGGCAAGTCTGCCATTAGGGGTTGTGTGGGTTTTGCTTTCATTCTAAAGCAAGTGAGACATCGAAAAATGCGTTTTCGGATGAGATTTCTCGCACCCGGAATCCAGTAGCGGCGTTGAATAAGAGATTGAAACTATTTTGGGACCACCATGAAGAGAGTACAGGTGATAGTGATCACACAATAGTGTTGCGAAGTGACTTTGAGAAGGAATCAAAACAGGGTGCTTCGAAGACTCAGGCAAGGGAGAAAGAAAACTTCAGTCTACCCCCCACCATGAGGGTATCAGATGATAAAAATGGTGTGAGTTTTTCTTAGCGAAGGAGAGCATGGCTTTCCTTGATTGACTGCTTTTATTTCTGGAGAATAGTGTTGCTTTTTGACAACGAGTTTTTACACATTGAGCAAGGGCTTCGGTTCGTTCATTTTACAGATAAAGGACCAAAACGTTTAGCAGACTGTCTGGATCGGATGTTATGAATGAATCTTAGTACATAACTCATTGCATTTTGTAGTTTAGTGAGTGAAGAAAAATCGATTTATCCACTGGTACAGATCGTTTGGTGGTTATAACGTTAGTTGTTAGTGTATTGCTAAATGGTGTTTTCTTGATCTCAATTACTTCAGAGGAGCTTTTTCCAGGTGATACAGGCCAAGAGGAAATTTCATTTAGTAGAAAAGAGGGGGCCATGCCACCAAAGCGGGTGATCAAGTAAGCCAGAGGGCATCAGACCTCTAGTGCCACAATCTGCGGGATTGTTGTCTCCTGAAATGTGACGCCAAACATCAATAGACGTGTTTTCCGTTACTTTACAAACACGGTTTGAAACGAAAGTTTCTAGAAGGTGCGGAGGTGTTCTTATCCAACCAAGAACATTCATTGAGTCTGTGAATAAAAAGATATCTGATATCTGTAGTTTGGTGATAAGCTTCTGGTTAGCTTTGACCAGTTGGGAGAAGGAGCAACGCTGCGCATAATTCCAAGCGGGGTATCGTTAGTGGTTTGAGTGGAGCAACTTTGGTTTTTAGAATGCAATAGGCTACATCCGGTAGTTTTGTTTTCACATTCGACTCTTAGATACAATACCGCGCACATGCCTTTCTGAGAAGAGTCTGAAAAACCTATGAGTTGGACGGATATGTACGTACTGAGGATATAGCGAGGGATATTTATTTGTGACATAAGTGGAAGTTCTTTGACAAATTTTATCCCAAACAATGTGTAGATGTTTTGGGAGTGGATCGTCCCAGTCTAATTTTCCAACCCATATTTGCTGAAGCAAGTGTTTTTAGTGTGAAGATAACTGGACTGATGAAACCGTTGACATCATACACTCGGCAACTTGAGATAAGACATTTCGTTTGGTCGGAGTTTTATTTACAGGGGGCAATTAGCGTAGTGAAAACAATCCGTGGAAGGGTCCCATTCAAGTCCTAGTACTTTTATGGAGTGAAATGGATTCCAAGGGGATGTGGTCTTTCTCTGTGGTCAGAAGGGATGGTGTTGAGAACGGAAAACACTTGAACTAGCCCATTTGTGAAGTTCGAAACCACCAGATACGCAGAGTTGATTGAGTTCATCAAACAATTGAAGGGCTGCGTGTTCCGAAGAGGCACCACAGACGATGTCATCGATGTAGCAGGACGAGTTTTAGCACTTCTGCAGCATTGGGGTAGTTAGGACCTTCGTCGAGAACTAGTTGCTTCAAAGTTCGAAAGGGCGATGAAAGGGCTTGATGAGAGACCAAAATTTAATCGTTGAAGTTCCCATTCTTGGACAGGGCCAGAAGGGTCAGAACGCCAAAACAAATGTTGGTATTTGCGCGTCAGAAGGAGCAACTTTTATGGCTCGATACATTTGTTTTATATCGCATGTCAGAGCGATGGGGTGCAATCGAAACATAGAGATAACAGTTCCGATGTCGGCTTGGAGCTTGGGTCCAGTCAACAGCAATTTATTAAGAGACCTGATTCGTGTCACTTACTTCAGAGGCGTTTTAAAGACAACTCGAAGAGGTGAAGATGAAGATGATTCTTTTACAACTCCGTGATGTGTGAGGACATATGGAGAGGGCTGAGGGGCGAGACACATGTGACCTAGGTCAACATAGTTTTGTAAATTGTCTGAATAATGAGCGAGATTTCCCGGCTTTCTTTCAAGCCGTCTTTCCTGTTGGAGATACTTGCGAAGAGCTATTTCTCGTGTGGAGCCTAGGTCAGAGGGGACGCCATTTTTGAAGGGTAATGAGGCTACATATCGTCCGGTTTCGTCTCTAGAGATGGTTGATTGATAATGATCTTCACAGAACTGATCAGCGGGACTGAGGGGTTTTGGAAAATTGATTTCTTCCATTTCCCAGAATTGTTCAAGGAGTCGATCAGTGCTTAGAGACGATGAAACAAAGAGAGAGTTTCGTTGGTGAGAAGGTGATTCCATGGGGACATCACCCATGAGAAACCCAACCAAATATTGTGTGCAGCGCGGTAGGCTGCCCTTTGATGATGGAAAGTTCATTGGTAAGCATGTCTGTGAAAGCTTGAGCTCCAAAGAGAATGTCAACTTTAGCAGGATGATTAAAGTCAGGGTCTGCTAGATTCAAAGAATTGATTCTCTGCCTTAGAGCGATTCTGAAAGCGGGGCTGTGTAGGAAGATTAGACGCTATCTTGGAAATGATAACTGCATCCAAACTGTAGTTGGAACGTCGCTGTTGTAGCGAGAGGGCTATGTTGCAAGTAACGAGGCCTTTTGTGTTTTATGCCACATTGTTGACCAATGCCTGAAATGTTAACATTACACCTTTTGATAGGTAGTCGTAAAGTCTGAGCTAATGATTGAGTGACAAAGTTGATTTGACTACCTCCGTCAATGACAGCTCTGCACGTTTGCCAATGACCTAAATCGTCTTCTTGAAATGAGTACTTGAGCGGTGCCTAACAAAGCAACAATTTCTTGTGTTAGTTCGCTGAGACTGACAGGACAGTGTTTTGAACGGGTGCGGTTGTCTGAGGTGTAGGCGCGGCGGCGGAAAGCGCCGACTACTGCGGGGGGTGACGCAGGTGTAGAGATGTGAGAGTGAGGTGCGTCTGAGTGGACGGGCGGCGGAGTGGAGACCCGCTTGTCATGGAGTAGAGAGTGATGTTTCTTACTTTTACAAAATCTACAACTCGCATTTGAAGTACACGCAGACACATGGTGTGACCCAAGACATGAAAAACATCGTTTAAATGAGCGCACAGAATTATAAACGTTCATGTAAGGGCAAAGCAATAAAACTGGTCACAGCGGTAAAGTTGATGGTTATTTTTACACATAGGACACTGAGAGGCAGGGCGACAAGGCGACGAGTTAGTCTTCTCTGAATGTGAAGCACCGTGTTGAGCTGAGAACAACGCTTGCGGGGAAGGGGTGCGGGTGGTCTTGGACGTAACTACACTAGCTTTGTGTGTTTCTTTGGTGAGTTCATAGACGGTACACTGAGCGCGTAAGAATAAGAAACTCCATAAGGTCTTCCAATATAGGAAAACTGTTTGGATTTCACTTCTAGTTCAAACGCTTTCCTAGTATTATTGTCTAAGAGGCGTAAAGCTAATTGCGAAGAGCATAAAACCAGACAAGTCACTGATATTTAGACTTTTCAATGCTTGAACATTTATGTGAAAACACATCTACGATCTGTCTTAGGCTACTTAGACTTAGGGGTCTTTACAGGTTGTTGATCAAGTATTTTATTAAGATAAAAAACTAGCTAGGAGGCGTGGATTAGTGTAGCGTTCCACTAGAGTGTCATAGGCTAGAGTGTAGTTAGCTGGATCAAAGGGTATGGCTTCAACAATGCACAGCGCAGGGCCTTCCAGTAAGCTTTTTAAATAACTAAACTTTTCAATAGGGGCCATGGAGGTATTGTGAATTAAATTATCATACAGAGATCTGAAGGAATTAAACTGCTCTAAACTGTCCACCAAACTTTACTTATATCTATTTGCGGAAGCTTAGGTTTTACAAGTGAGGTTTGTGAGAGATCTACATCGACAGTTTTTAGTCTTAGTAGCTACAATAACATCATAGGTGGCTTTACATTTATAGTACATGGTATAAAACTGCTTGAAGGCGGAACTAGTATCTACAGTGTCCTTGGGGTCATCTAATTCAAGATTAAGATTATCCATCTGTTCTGAAAGGGCCTTCAAAGTCTGAGTACAAAGACTTTAAATTTGAATACCTAGCGACAAAATCATTAGTTTCACCTGGAAGTTCCTTGATTAAATCAAAACACAGCTGTAACCTTTGAAAATACCTTTCTCTCGTTTTCACACATTGTTCTAGTTTTGTAGAAGCCATATTTTTAAACACTAATTAATACAAAATATGAAAAACACCCTACAGAAGACAGAATCCTTATTTACTAAAATTAACTGCTTACAAACTAATTTAGTAAACCTTGACAAAAATAAAACAAGTAATCTTCAAACAAACAGTGGACACAGAAATAATATTAGATAGTGAGTGATTAAGAAAATAAGAATGATTCCCTCAGTGATAGAAAATTATTAGTTTTAAATAGAAACAGCTGACAGATAAGTTGCTCAAAATAGATAAGAGCGTCCGGTCGGCGGACAGAAAATACTCGATCAGCTGAGCGACAATCACATAGCGCCGATAAGCAGCGCAATCAATAAAACATAACCTGCAGTTCTGTACCTGTCTGTCTGGCTCTATAGTTCAGTTCACGAAACTTAGCTTAAATGCTAATTTTATTTTTAATGCTAATCAGGTTTGTTTCATGAGGCGGTTGAGTTTTGATTTGAACTCAAATTAAATGTTAAAACTTAGTGGACTGTTTTTGCATGAAACTGAAGCGTTCGTATAGGACCAGCTGATCCGGCCCGAAGGACCAAAATGTACGGTCTTTGAGGAAGAGCCGTATCCGCGGTATAGCCGAAATAAAAACGACTGGTGATGTACCTTGGGGGAGTCTCGTTAGAACGGGGTCGTCGAGGTCCTCGGCCAGGGGCAGCGGGGGAGTCCAGGATCACCAGAAGTCTTGGGTAGGTCTTGTAAGATGGAGAGCGGTGGACAACAAGGGGAATGATTCACTCCGAGAGGGTAAATAAAGTAACTATATTGACTTGAAATACATAAAAAACAAAATAGAGCTGTAATAAACGTGAAACTGTTCATGTATTGGGGTGGAATGCGGGCAGCAGCGTGTGTGTCCAGTACGCCGCCTGCGGAGAGAATAATGAGCCGCGTCTCCTTATCTTGAAGGGGTTGGAGAAGGGGGTGCGAGTCGGTGACGTCACTCGGGCCAGTAACAAACACCAGCCGTTAACTACGAAATAAATACTGAACAATCATAATCCTCAGTTTATATACGTCTCTTACTCACATTAGTATCTCTTATAGCTTAGATCGCAATTACTGCGCTCAATTTAAAGACACTTAAAACATAACAATATTGCCATGATTATGAATTTGAAAGATACGTAATCTAAATGAATACAGAGTGTTTAAACATCCCTCCCTCCACCAGTTTTATATTTGAACTGTGGCGTGAGGAAAGAGAAATCTTAGGATCAAGATAAATAGTTATTAATGTTTAGGTTATAATAATTTCCAAGCTTAAACGTAAAATTTTGTTTCATAAACGTTCCTCTATGTCTAAAAACGAAAACCCCAGCTGTACGGTACTGCAATGCATTTTTAAACCGTGTACAATGCAGTAGTAGTACACCACACCACGTGACGCGTCGCTGTGGTAACATGTGGACCTTATAGTCTTATCTCATTAAGAAATCTTTCTCGAGTGTCAGGTGACAAGATAGCCATCATATGTTAGTGTGTCACATGTTACAATGTCATATAATTGACTTAGTTTGAATAGAAATGTATTTATCTTACAATTTATAAGTTGTCATCATGACTACCCATGAGACCAATATAAAACTGTTCGCCACAGTCAATCATAAACTATTTGAAATAAAGAAAAGTTCTTTTAATTAATAAAATCACATCAACGTTTAAATCCTTTACAAAAATGCAAAGTAAACATTGTATGAAACCGTTGGTACATTCATTAAGTCTCGTATAAGTGTGTATTTTTACTTATTACTACAGTGGCAGCCCATTAAGAAAATCCGTTAGCCGTTGAAATACTCCGACTAACGTTCCAGCGAGACTGGGAAATCACGAGTCATTTCAGCGGGGAATGTTATCGCTTTCTTCTTAGTAATATATAAAACTGCACGATGGGATTATTTAGCAACAGTTTTATTTAAATAAGAGTTAATTACCAAATATAGATGAAATTTGACAGCCACAAGGTGTAAAGTCTAATAAATTGTTACAGTAGAGTTAACTGGAAAACAGCGAAGTTTTAAGATGTATAAATGTAGGGTATTACATGTGAACGTGTATATAAGGATGTATATAAGGATAATTTTTATTTTTAAGGGTTTTTAAATAATAATTTTACTCGAAACATCAAGGAAACATAACATTTTTCATTACACATTAGACCAATGTAAAAATATTCGCCAATGCTCACCAAATTCTATGGAATAACATCCACTGTTATCGAACTCAGTATTCCTAATATAAAAAGCCTAATGTACAAAGTACAGTCTCCCCAGCCGTATTTTAGTCAGCCCATTTTCGAAATATCTTGCAGAGATTCAGACAGAAATAACGTTTTACCAGCCCCACGAGTTAGATAGGCTTCCCTTTATGTCAGCTAATAAAAAATACAATGTAGCATAGTTTCAAAAAAACATATTTATATTTCTTGTAGGTTGTCTAAAGTAATAGTTACTTCATTAGACACAATCGTATCAGTATTGTCTTTGCACTATAGCTGAAAGGTAACGAACCAAAAAAATATATACAAAAATATGGTAGTTGAAATGTTTCTGAGTTCAACCTTACGGCTATTACGAGTTATGTCCGACACTACCTGAGTACAGAGTGGTGCCACGTACAATGTACAGTAATGGGGGTACTTCGTTTACACTACAGAGTGTTATTAGTGGCAGTCTGAGAGAGGACTACGAGTATTGAGTTTATCCTCACAGCAGTATGTGCCACGAGTCTTTGTACTTATATTGTTAGTTATATTTGTGAACATTTTCTACATTAACAATGTAATCATGTTTGATTTTTTAAATATAAAATTTCTTACTGAGCAAATAATGAATGTATTTGTATTCAAGCAATAAGAGAAATCAAAATCCAGTAAGTGGTGATACTTATTACTTGTAATAATATCACTGGAATATTTTCCCCTAAATACAGGCTGTGTATTACGTAACAGAGTGAATAAAGAGCAAAGACTTCGTAAGTTTGGATAATTGTTAAAACTTAAAATTATTGTTTTTACTATTACCTGTAAAATTACCATGTCAAGGTCAATTCTACAAATCAGAAGCCGCACGGTCCAGTATACTGTACATAATGCCAACTCTGGTTCAGAGCACAAACTACAAATGTCTGTTTGCCAAACACGGACTGTGTACAGGTTCACTGTAAAGCTCCAGCGACTGTGTTGTTGAATATTTTCACCCCGGGGATTTACCTAGTATGTTTCCAAATATGACCAGTGTCAGTTCCAGGTAAAGCATAAGCCATACGTCGTATACACCAAATTAAAATATGATCCGTTCAATCATACAAGGCTACACCTCTTTATTAGGTAATTTCTTCCTGATTTATACTTGGAGATACAAACTACTCTAATACACTTCTTGCCAGTAACAATTTCTTGGCAACCTAATTGATGTTCAAACACAGCACACCACTAACCACAAAGATGTTATATAATCACCTGTATCACATATAAGTAAATAGGGCCCCTTAACAAATACATAGGTTATTACATTTTTACAATTATTTAGTTACTAAATTGTATTTCTTATCAATATCTTTCCATAAATGCCAAACTTTGATAATACCCGTCCAATTAATCCAGACCATCATTCCTTCCAATGGTTCCAACTCCACATGGCCACATTGAATTCAAACCAGACTGTGATATTGGGATAAATTTATAAAGTCAGGATTGCAATTTTGTAAGACTCATTATCACGACAGTTTACATCATATTTTTCAAAATATCGTCTTAAATGTGGCTTATGACTCCATGTTATTGAAGACGAACTTAAGAGGTGGAAATGTTATGCCGTAAAGTTATTAGTGAACCTTTCAATACTGAGTATCTATTACTACTACTTTAGAAATGTCCTACGTAATGTGTTTTGTCCATGTCCAAGTTTAACTGTGGCTAATAAAACTTATAAGCCACCACTTTTAGATTTTTAATAAATAAATAGACTTTGCCGCGATTCTTCTGAAATAGAACTATAATTAGGTAAAATAATATCTGGGGAGTGGCTCGGTGGTTCCATGTTCTTAGGAATTTTCTATGAGAACTTAATCTTAACGCAACTTTAAAATTACTTCCCTTCCCATTGATAACGACTCATACACGACGGCGTCAGCAACTTGGCTCGCAATGAAGCTGTAGTCACAAAAAATAAAGGATCGATATAATAGTCCTAAAAGAAGAATAATTCTATAACTCAAGAAGTGTGCCAATAACTTGATCTCGTCGATGTAAAGAACTTGGTCTCGCCTAAAAAACAATCGCGACGGTATTATCCGTTTATTGAGACAACTTATAAACACGACAACGTAGTACCGTCAGAAGGACATCACTTCTTTATCTGTATTTATCTTGTAAATAAAATATCGTCATAGGTAAGTTACTTTACTATTTACACATTTACTTTACATTACATTCAAAATAGATGTCATGCATGAAAGGGCTAATTTATAATACGAAAATATAAATTTTACTTATAGAAAAGGCGCACAAGGTGGTAATTTCGAACGGTAACAACGTTCAACAGTGAGATTACGCGTGTCAATTAGGTTATTATTCCGCCAAAAAATAAGTTCCAAGAATGTCGGGGAAAATAATACTAACTAATAACGAGTAACAGGGCTGAGAATATATACAGGATGTTCACAGTAGGAAGTCACAAACTTATGTGGTTGATAGTATTCATCATTTCTAGTAAAAATGTCCTATAAATCTAGGTCGAAAATTGTGTTTATCTGCTAGCCACCATTTTGTATCTTTTACAAAAAAATTTATTTCTCTAAAAACTTTAAAGCTAAGTAAACCAGATTTAGGTTGAAATTGATAAGAGTGAGACAAAATTGTGTTATATTTTTAATATGAACTAAATGTCCTCTGATGAAAATATTTAAAGTCAAATAACAAAAATCCCGTATATTAATAAAATATATACTAGACACCAAATATTTAGCAAGTATAATTTCATGTTTCAATGAAATCCGTTACTGCATGAGCGAACAAAACTACTTTAAATGTTCGCTTGCTCAAACATTACTAGAGGAACAAACATTTTGTCTTTTCATAGACATCAGCTGTTTGAATTATTTTAGAAAATGTTTATAATATAAGAAATAGTTTGTAATATTTAAATCAAATTCAATACAATTAATTTCATCAAAATCCGCCAACACATAAGGGAGCACGACTACTTAAAAGATACGCAGATTACAATCCTAACACATACGGAAAATACATTTTGGTTGTGACTTTGTAGCATAGAGTAAACAGAAAAGCTTGACTTTCATTACTTAAGTACTGCTTAATTACGCAATACAATTAACAAAAGTGAATATATCATGTGACGATATACGCCGAGTGAAATTAGATTTGCAGACATTAGAGTGTAAATGAGACTTAATTTCTACATTAAAACAAAAGTTCTCTAACGGTGCAAGCCCAACTATGGTTTAGCTGAGCGTAATTAAATGTGGTCACTCGGTAAGTACAATATTTCTTCAGTCTGCTGGTGGATTTAAAAATTGAATTTGTATATGATTGTCTGTCCGTATGTCCGGCACATATAAAAATAAAAATTTGTGCACATGACATTATAGATTTGCAATATTTTATTCAACCCGAACGTAACTCATGGTGTGGCCTTCTGATTTAGTGTCTGTATTACATATTTTACTTGTAATATATTTTTGGTTGTTCAATGTAATATTGATACCTCCATTATAAGATATTTACTTAATAAACATTTCAGGGGATTATTACGTGCGTACTAAGTAACTTTGAAAATGGACATCTTCAAGAATGGTGTTAGTATGTGAGCATATATTCAAAATATTAGCCATAAAAACAAATTGCTCTTACGAAATTTCATTTATATTTTTAGTAGTAAGTTATAAATAAAGTTAAATTATTCAATAACTTCAAAACAGTTTGGCAGGTTGTATGATGACATTGAAGTCGCTTCAGTCTGGAGAAATATTTTTCGGCATTCTCTGAATTCCTGCTCCTTGAAGCGACTAATGTTTTCTCCTTCCGAAAACGATCAAACGCTAAGTTTTCACTTCTAAAACGTTACATTTATGGTAAAACTCTTTTTATGGATGGATTTTATTGCATAAAGTTAATACCAAATAATAAATCAGTATAAAAACTGTTGATAGAATAATGATATAGAGGTTCTCGAAATTTTAAGATTCGGTGCATTTAAATTTTTAAAGCACCAAATTAAAAGGGTTTATAAAAGTTTGCATGGAATATTCATCAACATTCATATGGGATTGTCATATAAAGTGCAATTGTACAGATTTTAATAGCGGAACTCGTGTCAAAGATTTTCTAGGCCGAAGAGTATTTCTGTCTTTAAATATTCCTTTATGTAAACCTCCAAGTACGCGAATAAGAATGAGTTTGATTACACAATGAAAATAACGTAGTCCAATGTAACTACTGATATTTTTCTAGGCATGCATGTGAGCATGAATGAGATTGAGTATTAACAAGAGACTGCATGTGAAATAGTTTCAGTGTATAACTATATAAATCTATCGATAAGAGATGGGTTTTATATTATGTTTGTTTTGTATATTAATGTGCTTCTTTTTAAATTTATAACGAAATGATTTATCATGCTGATACTGTAGTTTTAGTTTTTATAATTTATTTGTGATTGTAAAGACTTGTTTTAGTAACATGAACTCAAAATTTCTTTTAGTTTGTATTAAATATCAAACCTAATTACGCAGATGGAAATGCTATTAGATTAATCCTGTGAATTTTCCTACGTAATGTATGTACTTATGTTTATGTGAAGGAGTACATCATTATTCTTCATTATTCTTCCATCTATGAATTATATTTAATTTATTCAATACATGCTACATAATTAGTGATATAATGTAAGTCTTGATTCTAACATAGTACTGAAAACTGAAGTACAAAGTAAACTAATGAAGCTCTCGAGCATAAAACCGGAAGTGCTCAATCAGATAATTGTAAAGTAGGTTACATAAATCCCAGTATTTATCCTTTGCGGCACATAAAGTCACTGTTCTAGTTTACACAAGTTATTACTACAAGCATATGCTATACCACTACAAATAAGTGTAAACTTGTTTACGCTATGTTGCTTCCGTCGCTGTGTTTGTTTTATTAACTCAAACTATGCATTACAATAAAACTACATCATCTGGATTTTATAATTAAACAATTATGTCAGTTCCATATTAAAATATTAGGGACTGTAGAGCAACAACTTAGTGATTCCATATGGCACAGGAAGAATAAGTGTAAATTTAGTCATTTTCATATAACAATTTATTATAAATATGTATAACTATTTATTACGTGTATGATTATTATGTCACAAACTTATGTGATGATTAGTACTCATCATTCTATTTCTATTATTTATTTTTATATGTATTAATACCTCCCCTAACTGACAAAGAGGATAGATCCAAATCCTCGAAACGTTGTATTATACACTTCATAACCTATAACGATGGCAAATGTCCGAATTCCTGCTACCTTCTCATCATTACAAATAAGAAATGTCCTCTAAGCGTAGTTCAAGGATGAAGTATTTAAACCGCTAACCGCCTTTTTGTGTTGCTATTAAAAAGTTATATTCCTACAAATAATAAAGCTACATAAATAGATTTTGCATATGGGTATAAATAAATAATACACAATTTAAACGAGAACGACCAAGTTAAAGTTACTCTTGCACACGCTGAGAGCAACAATCTTCGGATAACTCGTTTGTTGCTTCCGGTTTGTGCAAAGCGTTTTTTCAAAGTGGTCGTGTTCGCTTATGCTTTGACTGATTTCTTTGAAAAAAGTACCGTTGGAGTTCTTATAAAAATGATAAAGCATTGGTAACTTGTATACTATTTGTAAATATATTGCTATATTTAGATAATTAAATCGAAATATTTTCAACAAGGTCCATTTTTTCATATGAAAATAAATTACATTCATATAGTTTTAAGTTAAAGTTTTTCTTATTTGCTATTTGCAAAGTTTGGTATACATAGCATTAATAGTTGTAGATACATCAATTTTTATTAGAAATACAAAATTAACCGCTGTTAGCGGCTATTTTATAAGGTTTGTGACAACCTTTTGATAACAACTTCTTTTTATATAAATAATATATATATATATATATATGTATACATACATATATATAATAGATATATTTATTTATGTTATTAATATTATTATACATTAAATAAACTAGAAAACTGCTTCTAACTATCTAATTGTAATTAATTAGATTAGTACTTACTTATCCAATTAATTTATACATTTCAAAATCAAGGCAATGAGACTAAAGATAATTTTTATCCTTCTTTAAAACAATTTTATTTCTATGTTAACGTATACGTTTATTCGACAGACAGCTGATTGGAAACTTGTTGTTCATTATATTTATTTGAAAATGCTTTTGGTTATGCTATTAGTTATTGGTTCTAGTTCTGTTTGTTTCATGAATCAATATATTTCTAATTAAGTGTTCTAGGAACCCGAAAGTTAAAGAGAAAAGCAAAACATGATTTGAACTTTGTGGTCTACGATTGTTCCTTACTAATTTATGTCGAACTTGGTAGGTAATACTTTATTAGGCATTTTGGTCTCTCCACTTTGTTTAATATTATTAGACACTGAATGATTCGATTTCACTGAGGATAATCCAATAATAATAATTGTTCTTACAATTAGAGAAAAAAGTTTGATAAAAGTATACGAAAATGTTTAATGTTCTGGGAAATGGTTTTTTTAAGGCATAAATATTTATTACATTTTTTCACAACGTAAAAATAGAACGTCTTTTGAAAAAAGTCATAACTCGCTTCTGGTAGAAAGTACTAGTGTATGGCAAAAAAATACATCATCATCTGATGATAGCATATAACTGCATGATTCTACTAAACACAGTTTTTCTAACTTGAGATGTATTTCGTTATAGAGTTTTGTAATTTTTTAACGATGTAAGTTCATTTAAGGTTATAACAAGCCTCTTTACTAGGTCCATGAGCTGAATATAGCTTTTAAAATCGTAGATAAAAAAATAAAATGCGTAAATTTTACTATACATTTTTTACTGAATGTCATTGAGTAGTACGGCGAATGTTTTACTAATCCGGGGTTTTTTCTACCATAGGCGACACAAATGTTGTATCTAAAAGTAATCCAAAGTCGAGAAGAACTGATATAATGGAACAGTCAATATCACAGAGACACCAAAGATTATCAGCATATGTATCGCTAACGCTATTCACTAGTCTCGCAATAATCTTCCTTCTTGACACATCTTCCGTTGCGAAGACTTCCCGTGATGATTCTCTAACCAATCGCTCACCACTGTGTTTCGTAAAACTGTTGATAACTATAGGTGTAAATAATGGAACGATCCAAAATATCTTCGCTACCGGAAGTGAGAAAAAGGAATAGCCTTTCAAATACTCAAACCTTTCGTTGAACATCTCAAAGAACACGGCGGGGAAAGTTATTACAAATACAATCATTAAAATCATAGCAACTGGAAAGTACACCTTGTTGACTGCGACACTGAGTTTCTTGGCCTTAATGTACATCTTGCACATCTTCCGGCAGTGATGTAGCCTGCGGTACCAGGGGCTGCAACGGTGGGAAGAAGACGACCTGTGTGCACAATAACACGTACAAGAACTGGAACCTGTATCAACTTCAACAACTGGTAACACTATTGTCAAGTCGTCCAGCAATGTTGTGGTAAAAAAGGTTCTTTCTTAACTTTCTGGATATTTTCAGTGACTCCACGAAGATAAGGTTCCAGTTGTACCTTACGACATATACATATATTGTGTATTGAACCGAAGTCATGACGTACAGAACGATGAGAAACAGGCAATTTGTGTTTGACAACTTAGACACTTGTGTGACGTAGTAGATAATTCCATCGTGGAATTGAAATATTAAGTTGATGAAATGCAACAAAGCAATGCCAGTGTTCAAGAAACCATCCACAGTCCTCTGGTGTCCAAACGAGTTCATTTGGATTTCAATCTCATCCACCATTTCAAAGATTTGTTTTAGGAATCTGTGCCTTACAATAACAAGGACGAATAATAACATTACGAGCCAGTGGTTAATAATCCACTGTAAACTCACATATTGCTGTGATATGTCGTTGCTGGAACTAGACAAAGAGAATACTATATAGATATTAAATGCGTTCATATATGTCAGGCCTACCAAAGAAATGACATAGCAAACTATTTCAATTCCAGATACTTCATAATATTCATTCTTAACTATTGGTATTCCAGCCAAGGCGTATAACATTTTTCCGAGTTTCATATGAGATAATCTACTAGATTTCATATTAAAAATATTGTACCGATACATTCTTACGAATGTTCATATTTCCAGTGATATGTCTACCAGGTAGTCAACAAAATACGTGACCTGCATTTCTTGTTGCCGAGGGGATGTCGGTTTATCCACAAAACACCATTATGTTATTGTATATTGACTGGTTTAGTAAATAAATATACAGTTGAGACAATTATTGGAAGGAAAGCAATATATCCAATATTATTGCATTATTCCTCTTCAATTTATGTACTATTATAATAATATACGATTAGAAAGTTTTAAAGTCAATTTTAAAAAAAAAACCGATTTAATTAAAATGTATGTATGTGTCTTGTTGAATGAAATATTTGAACGTATGAGTTTTTAAGGTATCATATTTTTTTAATTTAAAGCCTAGTTTAAGAATTGAAAATTTCAAACAATTATTTCCTTTTAAAACGCAATACAGGTATACGATACATGTTCTGCATGTTTTTGTTACATTTTATTATAATTTACTTTACCGTAAATTATATTAAAATATTAATATAATTAGGTTTAATTAGGCAAATATTAGGTTTAATTATTTTCAGTTTTAATGTACACGTACAGTTCTTAATCACCATTCCTGCTCTATAACAACCAAGGTGAGTAAGTATACTGTGGAATGATCACAGCCTGTAAAGACGATTGCCTATCAGTGATTTTAACAGAACTAAAATTATACTTCAAAGTTCGGTTGTGATTTTGGCTGAATATTAATGAACCCTATCACTAGACCTGGTAGAAAATGTAATCTCAATTTCTCTGCTTGAGAACTTTTCTGTAAAAAATCAGATGAATTTAGAAATATACATGAAACCATGATCGAGTCCGATGATGGTGCATGTCACTCTTTGTTATTAGGCAGAGCGCTAGCCAGTATTTGTACATGGGTCATAAGAGTAACTAAGAAGGCTACGATAACTTAACCGTGGTAGACGTGGTGGACCCTCTCAGAGCAGCTTCTGACACAAATATAACAGTGACTGCTGAAGTCCAAAGCATCAGTGTATTTCAGCATATACTTTAGTGCTGGGGAGAATGGTACAGTGCTGAAGTGTAGTCAAGTGAATAACAATTAGGTGAACAATGAAGAAGATATATCTTCCTCGGTGGAGTTTGAGGATAGACGGTAAGTCTAGGTGAGCGAAGCGACTAGGGAAGGTCGTCTAGGAATGGCTTGAGGCGTCTCAGGTTGTGCAGTGGAGCCCTCACGGGAAGGCCAGGCCCTGATGTGGTCACACTTCGAGGAATTAGCCGAGTCTAAGAGGTGCGCAGCTTGCGCCTTGATATCGTCGCCCAGCTTCGGGATGCCAAGGAAGCGTATCGTGACAGTGTTCCGAACAAACCAAGGGGTTCCAGATAGAAAAGAGCAGCACTGTGTTGGAATGATTCGAGACGTCTCCTGGGAGTAGAGGCCAGCTGGTTGTACCCCACAGGACTGTGGTAGGTGATGGATGGCCGTATGACCAAGGTGTAAAGGAGCAGTTTGGTGGAAGTAGAAAGCGGTGAAGAGCGGTGAAGAAGTAAAGCAAGAGATACGAAAACCGCCAAACAGTAAAATTTATCGAGAGCCTCTGATCAACACAATCCCCAGCTACCTTGTCGACGTAGACCGTTGGAGTCTGTCACCCTGGATAGTCTAGATTTCTAGAAGAATCGCTACGTATGAGAATTTGCATTGTAATTTAATTGTAAACAAACTGAGTACAATTTAAAATGCAATGTACATGTGCAATGTGATATATAGCGTGGCATAACTGACTCCTTACTTGTATGATATTACGAATATTTTATAGTAGTTTGATATTAATTACCACACCTATTTATAGTATGTTTTGCCAAATTAATTAGACTACATTTACAGTATAAAAATTTACCACGTTAAAAAAACGTTCTAAATCGAAAATATGTTATACATAAAATTATCTGGAGGCAAATAGTGTTCAAATATTTTTAAGGACAACTTCTTTTGAACACTATTAAAAATTGGTGTATCGTTAGGTATCGGATTTATTCATTACCGAATTATACCCTGTAATATTGACAAATACATTTCTTACACCTAAAGAATTCTTTAACGAATCTCCAAATATTAAATAAGCGGTCATTATTATAGATTACAGAATGCTACTTTACGCGTGTGGTTAATAATAGATTTAAAAAAATCTATTACATTAATCTCAAAAATTACTTTTAAAACGGTATCTAATTATTTATATTACATTTAAGAAATTATAATTCATCGTGTAATATTAAAAATAATACCTATTTAAATCTATTAAAAAATATTTCTTGCAACAATTATTTCCTAGAGAAATAAAAAATTCTGTGTCATGTGAGACACATACAGTGGAAGTCTATTAAAAATTCAGAAGCATAGAATTACTCGATGGACATAAAAGACCCCTGGTGTCGTTGACTAAACGGGTTGTGGTTCTGGCGCACTTTATTGCTGCGACATGGGCAAGGCACCAGCTGCCCTGACCTTAAAGGGGTTAAAGTACGTTCACTTGGTGGTTGGTCAAGATTCAAGTAAACAGACTACAAATATACTAGTAAAATATCTATGAGTACGTCCTTGTTACATAATTTCACAAGGAACTGAATAAACGACAAGTTGTACAAGAATAAACTATTTTGGTATGGTTCTTCGAAGTGCAGACAATTATCGAGGTTGAAATAGTGATAATATTTAAAATATTAAGCAAGTATAAACTTTATTTTGATTTTTTGTGATCTCAATTTTACGAACTCGAACACGTTGATATAAATCAGTAGCTTGGATATTTAAGTAAAATAAATATTTCATTGATTTTTTAAAGAAACGATTGTTTTTATGATTAAAGCAATACGTTTATTTAATGACTAATATTTAATTCATATTTCTAGATTGATTAGTTAAACCAATAATGTTACACGTATTATAATTGAGAATAAATGTTTTAGTTATTAAATCGTCAATGGTGGATATTAAAGAAAACAGTTCAAATACATTAGGCACACAGGTTAAGCACATTAGGAGTTTAATAAGAAGTTCGTTTAAATCAATTCCACATTTATTTACTCTTAAAAGTTATCTTTTATTGTTTGTCATCTTAAAATGCAATATTAATCTGGAAACCTTTCTAGTCCGAATGGTAGATGTATGCGATTCATAGTAACGTATATTACCAGACTTAACTATTATATAATAAAAGTTGAAGGCCACGGGTATTATCATGCTGCTATAAACCTGCTTGTGCCGTTTATAGATGGCAGCACTGAACAGTTCACCAGTCTCAACAGTCCATTAGCCGGCTTTTATCGGACCGCACTTTATGTATAGAGACCCTCTTCCTCTAAATATAAACATAATAAGAATGTTTGATTCATCTTCAAACACGTTCTAATCCTATATAGTTGTGTATCTTTTACGAGTATTAGATAGATGTATTTGAAAACCCGTTAATAAATATACATTTTTATTGTTATATTTATTGATTGTATTATTGTTTTCATTCGTTCATATAATGTTTGCAAAGAGAAATGTATACTACACAAAATTTTACATTTATAAGTAAAAGTAATTATTGACAAAAGATTTAAAATATGCTATAGATTCCATTAGTTTTATTGTTATTAGCACAGTTAACCGTAGAAAACTTGAGCAGTATCAATAAGAATAGATAATTAAAAAAACGCCTGACCACATATGATTTTGAAAAATGCATCTATATTGACCAATAATAAAATGGACCCATCCTGCTGCGTCACCAGTTTGTTTCTGTCGTGATGTTTATTTACTCTTTGTCACTGGACAGCTAATCTTATATCACTGAACTATGACGAATATATAAAAATATCGTCTCACCTTTGCGTAAGTTTTTTACTGAAATATATATGAAATCTTAAGGCCATGTAAGACATGTAATACTTTTTTTGAAATATATTATTGATAATTCTGATTTAGGCTAATTGTTGAATGAACCAGCTATTAAATTTATACAATAATTAAAAACGAAATACGGCTTTAATGTACATCATAATGAATGACTTTATTATTGGAGTATGTATTCAGAACATTTACTATCAAAACAGATTTTTCCATTTAAAAATCTTAAATATGTCCTATGATATTAAATTTTTTTTAGTGAAATATGAATGAACTTACAGTATTCAGTATCTTCAAGGTAGTCTGACAAGTCTTTTGTAGATGATATTGGTATTGCGTCAGTCTAGATGAATATTACGTAACTTTCCCTAAATTCCTGCACCTTCAGGTGATTACATAACTCCAACCAAAAGCGATCGTGTATGAAATGAGTAAATGTAAAACTGAAATTAGTAATAAGAAACATAAATATAACTTCACGAAAGAGTAGGATTTCCTGTTCTTTAGTTATTAAAGGAAAATCATTTATCAATATTTCTTTTTAAATTCATCACCAACTATATAAGTTTACAATTACAATATTTGAGGTTTCATAGTGCATCTCATATTTATTATAAAAGCTGGTATTTATTCAGCTTTAAATATTTCTTACGTCACTTAAGTCTTAATATACGTGATGAGTAATAACTCACTCTTCTGTTGAATTATGTGTGTTTACAGGTGTGGTACATTAAGCTTCTATTGGACTCGTAGATGGGAATTTATCGCAACAAATATTGCGCTTGCCTTCTAAACTTGGAAAAAGCTAAGATGTTGCGGACATTTGAAGTATTGGAGGATTAGGGTCTGATGCAAATGGGATTAAACTATACTTACAGCGCAAGGGGAATTTCCTTTAACGCAAACTTATTAAGACTTCATTCATAAAATTAGTAGGCCAAACGCTGTTAACATTCGGTTAAGGTTAGGCCGCTTTAGGTTCTGATATGAAAAATGACTAACTAGAAAACCGAAGATTATGTTACCAACCCAACAAATTTATACAAAAAAGATTAATATTCCCACAACACGTCATTAATGTCTAAGCCCAAATCAAAGGACTGGGGGCGTTTATCCATTCCTCCACATTAGGGTTTACCTTATTTCCCTGTAAAAATATACGCATGTAGATCTTTGTAACCGAAATCGTTCAAAAAACGATGGAATTCAAACACAGCACCCACTAACCACAAAGATGTTCTATCATCACCTGCATCGCCTATAAGTAAATAAGGCCCCTTAACAAATACATACGTGATTACATTTTTAAAACTATGTAATGACTAAATTGTATTTCTTAACAATATCTTTTCATCAATGCCAAACTTTGATAATATCCGTCCAATAATCCAGAGCATCATTTCTTCCAATGGTTCCACTCCATATGGCCGCATTGAATTCAAACCAGACTGTGATATTGGGATCAATTTATAAAGGCAGAATTTCAATTTTGTAAAACTCATTATCACAAGAGTTTACATCATATTTTTCAAAATGTCGTCTTTATTGTGGCGTATGACTCCATTTTGTTGAAGACGAACTTAAGAGGTGTATTTAAATGGTAAACTAAGATAAACGGATAATGTGGAAACTTTTATACCGTAAACTTATTAGTAAACTTTGCAATACCGAGTGTATATTACTACTACTTCAGAGATTTCCTACCTTATGTGTTATGTCCACGTCCAAGTTTAACTGTGGCAAATAAAACTTATAAGCACCAATTTAGATTTTAAGTAAATAAATAGACTTTGCCAGTTCCTTCCGAAATAGAACAATAATTAAGTAAAATAATATCTGGGGAGCGGGCCTGGTTGTTCCATGTTCTTAGAAATTTTCCCTGTGAACTTAATCTTTAATGCAACTTTAAAATGACTTCTCTTCACGTTGATGTCGACTCACACACCACGGCGTCAGCAACTTGGCTCGCAATGCAGCTGTAGTCACAAAAGATAAAGGAGCGATACAGTCCTAAAGGAAGAATCATTAAGTGTGTCAAGAAGTGTGTCAAGAAGTGTGCCAAGAACTTGGTCTCGCCTAAAACAAAATCGCGACGGTATTATCCATTTATTTAGACAACTTTTAAACACGACAACGTAGTACCGTCAGAAGGACATCTCTTCTTTATCTGTATTAATCTTGTAAATAAAATATCGTCATAGGTAATTTACTTTACAATTTACAAACTTACTTTACATTACATTCCGCCAGAAAATAAGTTACAAGAATGTCGGGGAAAATAATACTAACTAATAACGAGTAACGAGGCTGCAAATATGTACAGGATGATCACAATAGGAAGTCACAAACTTATGTGGGTGATAGTACTCATCATTTCTATTAAAATTGTCCTATAAATCTAGGTCGAAAAATGTGTGTTTATCTGCTAGCCGCCATTTTGTATTTTTTATAAAAATTTATATCTCTAAATACTTTAAAGTTAAGAAAACCAAATTTAGGTTTACTAAATGTATAAAAAATGTGTTATATTTTTAATATTAACTAAATGACCTCTGATGAAAATATTTAAAGTCAAATAACAAAAATCCCGTATATTATACAAAAATCCCGTATGTATAAAATACATACTAGACACCAAATATTTAACAAATATCATTTCATGTTTCAATGAAATCCGTTAGTGCATGAGCGAACACGACTACTTTAAAAGTTCGCTTGCTCAACCATTACTAGAGGAACAAACATTTTGTCTTTTCATAGACATTAGCTGTTTAACCTATTTTAGAAAAAGTTTACAATATAACAAATAGTTTTTAATTTTTATATAAATTCCAATACAACTTCTTTCATCCAAATCCGTCAACTCGTAAGCGAGCACGACTACTGTAAATATACGCAGATTACTATCCTAACACATACGAGAAGACATTTTGGTTGTGAGTGTTTATCATAGAGTAAACAGAAAAGCTTGACTTTCATTACTTAAGTACTGCTTAATTACGCAATGCAATTAACAAAAGTGAATGTATCATGTGACGATATACGCCCAGTGAAATTACATTTGCAGACGTTGTGAATGAAATTTAATTTCTACATTAAAACATAAGTTCTCTAACGGCGCAAGCCTAACTATGATTTAGCTGAGCGCAATTGGATCTGGTCACTCGGTAAGCACCATTTTTCGTCAGTCTGCTGGTTGAATTAAAAATTGCATTTGTATATTATTGTATGTCTGTAAGACCGGGACATATAAAAATGAAGTTTTTTGCACATGCCATTATAGATTAGCAATATTTTATTCAACCTGAACAAAACACATGGATGCTTATTCTTCTATCAACAGAATAATTACATAACAGATAAATTTTCTGATTTAATTTCTGTATTACATATTTTACTTGCAATATATTTTTGGTTGTTCAATGTAATATTGATACCTCCATTTTACTATAGTTATTAATAAACATTTCAGTGGATTATTACGTATTTATAAACATTAGGTAACTTTGAAAATGGACATTTTTACGAATGGTGTTAGTATGAGAGCATGTATTTAATTTATTAGCCATAAAAACAGATCGCTCTTACTAAATTTCATTTATATTTTTAGTAGTAAGTTATGAATGAAGTTACATTATTCAATACCTTCAATACAGATCGACAGATTGTAAGATGATATTGATGTTGCTTCAGTTTGGAGAAATATTACACGGCGTTCTCTGAATTCCTGCTCCTTGAAGCGAGTAATGTTTACTCTCCTTCCAAAAATGATCAAACACTAAGTTTTCATTTCTTAAACGTGAAATTTATACAAAAACTCTTTTTATGGATGTTTATGGATGGATTTTATAGCATAAGGTTAGCAACAAATAATAAATCAGTATAAAACGGTTAATATAATAATGATAAACAGCTTCTCGAAATTTTATGATTCGCTACACTTTAATTTTTAAAGCACCTGGTTTATAAAAGTTTGCATGGACTATTCATCACCATTCATATGGGTTTGTCCTATAAGGGCATTGTACAGGTTTCCATAGCGCAACTCGTGTCAATGATTGTCTAGCCCGATGTGTTTACTGTCTTTAAATACTCCTTCATGTAAACCTCAAAGCACGCGAATAAGAATGAGTTTGATTCCAAAATAAAAATAACGTAGTACAATGTAAATAGTGATATTTTCTAGGCACCCATTTGAGTTTATTAACAAGAGACTGCATGTGTAGTAGGTTCAGTGTATAATTATGTGAATCTATCGATAAGAGAATGTATATTAATTGGTTTTATATAATTTGTGTTTTGTAAATTAATGTACTTGTTTCAATTTTATAAGGAAATGATATAGTATGCTGATACTGTAGGTTTTATTTATACATTTTAATTCTGATTGTAAAGAATTGTTTTAGTGACGTGAACTCAAAATTTCTTTTAGTTTGCATTAACTATCAAACCTAATTACGCAGATGGACATGCTATTAGGTTAATCCTAAGCATTAACCTACGTAGTGTATGTACTTATGTTTATATGAAGGAGTAGATCATTATTCTTCGTTATTCTTCCATCTATGAACTATATTTAGTCAATACTCACTACATAATTAGTAATTTAATGTAAGTCTTAATTCTAAAATAGTACTGAAAACGGAAGTACAAAGTAAACCAATGAAGCTCTCAAGCATAAAACCGGAAGTGCTTAATCAGATAATTGTAAATTGGGTTACATAAATTGCAGTATTTATCCTTTGCGGCACATGTAGTCGTTGTTCTAGTTTACACAAGTTATTACTACAAGCATATGCTATACCACTACAAATAAGTATAAACTTGTTTACGCTATGCTTCATCCATTTATGTGTTTGTTTTATTAACTCAAACTATGCATTGCAATAAAATTAAATAGTACGGATTTTATGGTTGAAGAACTATGTCAGTTCCAAATTAAAATATTAGGGACAGTAGAGCAAAAACAGTGATTCCACATGGCACAGGATGAATAAGTGTAAATTTAGTCATTTTCATATAACACTTTATTATAAATATGTATAACTATTTATTACGTGTATGAATAATTATGTCACAAACTTATGCGGTAAATAGTACTCATCATTCCATTTCTATTATTTATTTTTATATGTATTAATACCTCCCCCAACTGACAAAGAGGATAGATCCCAATCCTCGAAACGTTGCGTTACACACTTTGTAACCTATAACGATGGCAAATGTTCGAATTCCTGTTACCTTCTCATCTTTACAAATAAAAAGATGTCCTCTAAGCCTAGTTCGAGGATGAAGTATTTTAACCGCTAGCCGCCTTTTTGTGTTACAAATACTTTTTTCCTTCCTAAAAACAGTTGTAGTTCTATGTTAACGTATACGTTTATTCTACATAGAGCTGATTGGAAACTTGTTTAATTATGTTTCTTTGTAAAATGCTTTTGGTTATGCTATGAGTTGTTGATTTCAGTTCTGTTTGTTTCATGAATCAATTTTTTTCTAATTAAGTGTTATAGAACCCGAAGGTTCTAGTTGAAGAGAAAAGCAAAAACTATTTTTAAATTTTGTGGTCTACGATTTGTCCTTACTAACTATGTCGAACATGGTAGGCACTACTTTATTAGGCATTTTTTTCTCTCCCCTTTGTTTATTATTATCAGAGACAGAACGATTCGATGGCACTGAGGATAATACAATAAATAATTGCTTGTTACTATTATAGAAGAAAGTTTGATCATATATAATATAATGTTTAATGTTCTAGGAAATGGTTTTTTAAGACGTTACGTTTTTATTACATACTTTACACTACTTACAAATGCAGTGTATTTGGAAAAATTCGTAACTCGCTTCCCGTATAAATTACTAGTATATGACAAAAAATACATTATCATTTGATGGTAGCATATTACTACACGATTGGATTAAACACAGTTTTTTCTAACTTAAGATGTATTTCATTATAGAATTTTGTAATTTTTTAACGATCTTAGTTTATTTATGGTTATTTTACTATTTAAAAAGCTATTTTACTAAGTCCATGAGCTAAATAGAGTTTTTAAGATAATAGATTAAAATAAATTGCGCCAATTTACTATACATTTTTTAATGAATGTCATTGAGTGGTACAGCGAATGTTTTACTAAGCCGTGTCTTTAACGACCATTGGCGACACAAATGTCGTACCTAATAGCAATCCAACGTCGAGAAGAACTGATAGAATAGAACAGTCAATATCACAGAGACACCAAAGATTATCAGTGTATGTATCACTAACGCTATTCACGAGTCTTGCAATAATCTTCCTTCTTGACGCATCTTCAGTTGCGAAGACTTCCCGTGATGCTTCTCTCAACAATCCCTCACCACTGTATTTCGTAAAAACATTGATAAATATAGGCGTAAATATTGGAACCATCCAAAATATCTTCGCTACCGGAAGTGAGAAAAAGGAGTAGTCTTTCAAATACTCAAACCTTTCGTTGAACATATCAAAGAACACGGCGGGGAAAGTTATTACAAATGCAATCATTAAAATCATAGCAACTGGATAGTACACCTTATTGACTACGACACTGTGTTTCTTGGCCTTAATGTACATCTTGCACATCTTCCGGCAGTGATGTAGCCTGCGGTACCAGGGGCTGCAACGGTGGGAAGAAGACGACCTGTGTGCACAATAACATGCACAAGAACTGAAACCTGTATCAACTTCAACAACTGGTAACACTGTTGTCAGATCGTCCAGCAATGTTCTGGTAAAAATGTTCTTTCTAAATTTTCTGGATATTTTTAGTGACTCCACGAAGATAAGGTTCCAGTTGTACTTTACGACACATACAGATATTGTGTATTGAACCGACGTTAAGACGAACGGGACAATGAGAAGCAGCCAATTTGTGTTCGCCGACTTAGAAATTAGTTTGGCGTAGTAGATAATTGCATCGTGAATGTTAAATATCAAGTTGATGAAATGCACTATAGCAATGCCAGTGTTCAAGAAACCATCCACAGTCCTCTGGTGACCAAAAGAGTTCATTTGGATTTCAATCTTATCCACCATTGCAAAGATTTGCTTTAGGAATCTGTGCCTTGCAATAACGAGGACGAATAATAATATTAAGAGCCATTCATTAATAATAGACTGTAAACTCACATATTGCTGTGATATTTCGTTGCTGGCAGGAGACAAAGAGAATACTATATAGATATTAAAGGCGTTCATATATGTCAGGCCTACCAAAGAAATTACATAACAAACTATTTCAATTCCAGATATTTCATCATATTCCTTGGTAACTATTGGTATTCCAACCAAGGCGTATAACTTTTTTCCGACTTTCATATGAGATAACCTGCTAAGCTTCATCTTAAACATATTGTAGCGATACATCTCACGAATGTTTCATTGCCAGTAATATGTCTACCAGGTATCTAACAACAGATAGTCACAAATACGTGACCTGCATTTCTTGTTACCGAGGGGATGTCGGTTTATCTGGAAAACACCATTATGTTATTGTATATGAACTGTTTTAATAAATAAATATACTGCTGAGACAAATATTGGAAGGGAAGCAATATATGCAATATGACTGCATTATTCATTACAGGGCAAACTCAAATAATGAAAACTTATTTATACTGCATGATAGTTGAACAAGAATAAAGAATTTCAATTAGAGGTTGATTTTAATGTGTTTGCAAGAACGCACTAATGCCAAATCGAGTGATCTGCAGCTATTTAAAGAAAGTATGCTCTGAACTGTGAAAAAAAGATTTAATTTAATTGTTTCTTACCATTTTCAAAATTTAGTATTTTAGTAATACAAACAAGAATCTGCAAACAAAGATTGAGGAACTCTCATTGCCTATGACCCTGAAAGATCTTTGTCTTCCTTCTGTGGAGGGAGTATTCAGGATGAGTATAAGGTTTAGAAGGAAGGGCCACCTTCTTTCAATATTCTATGAATGATTTCTATATCTCTATCTCTGTTATGTCACCTTCATTTTTAAGGTCTCTTGGCTAGGTCTGTTACAGCCTTTTTCAGTTTAAGAAGGCACTGGACAGTCTCCCTAATTTTTGTACTACGAACAATCTCTAAGAGAGTTTACGTCCCGCAGTAACTTATCTTGAATTTGAAATGGTAATTAACTAAATTGAAATTTTGGCGGGGGGGGGTCTGGTGGTTCCAGTGGTTTTAGGTATATTGCCTGTGAACTTAATGACTTAATGAAATTTTAAAATTACTTCCTTTCACGTTGACGTCGACTTACACACGCGGCGTCAGCACTTTGACTCTACATTGCAGTTGTAGTCACGAAAAGAGAGATTGAATCAAAGTAGTAGTCTAAGAAGAATCATTCTAGGACTGAAAAAGATATGAAAACTTCCCGGCCAGTAACAGTTGTCGAGAGCCACCTGGTCTGCACCATCCTCAGGTATCTTGTCGACATAGACCATCGGAGCCTGGCACCGTGGACAGCCAAGAGTTCGCGAAGCTTGGCTACGAACCATTGGAGATTAAATTAATTTGTAAACAAAATGAGAGCAATTATTATACATTTTAATATTAAATATACATTACACATGACGTGGCATAACTTATTCATTTCTTGTAATATATTAAGGCTCTTTTATAGAAGCAGGCTACTAATTTATCCAACTATTTATAGTATTTTTTTGCCAAAATAATTACAGTAAAAGTTTTAAAATACACTAAAAGTACAATAAACGTATTTTATACATCACTATAAAAATATTTTCAAGAAAATAGTATTCAAATATTTCTGAGGACAACTTCTTTTAAACACTTTTAACAATTAATGTATCGGATTCATTCAGTACCTAATTATACCTTGTAATGTTTACATATAAATGTTTCACACATACAAATTTATATAACTAAACGCCAATGAATATATAAGCGATTATTATTATAAGTTTCATAAAGCTACCTTACGGTTAGGGTGAAAAGAAAAACTAAAAGACAACTATTTGAATGTGGACAAATACTTTGAAAATTGTATCTAATCATTTACACTACTTGTAAGAAATTTTATTCCTTAACTGATGTATCTACCGATACCTATTTAAATCCGTTGCTGAACAAAATATTTGTAACAATAATTATGTCCTACAGAAACCTAAAATTCTGTATCATGTGAGACAGATGCAGTGGAGTCTATTAAAAAATTCAAAAGCATAGAATTACCGTATGGATATAAAAGCCCCTGGTGTCGTTGACTAAACGGTTTGTGGTTCTGGCGCAGTTTATTGCTGCGCCATGGGCAAGGCACCTGCTGCCTCGACCTTAAAGGGGTTAAAGTACGTTCACTTGGTGGTTGGTCTTGGTTGAAGTAAACTATGAATATGGTAGTATAGATTTATTTCTAAATATATTTTATTACTATAGCAATCTAGTTTAAAACGTTGATGAACCATCAGATGCCAATGAATGACGCCATGAACCTAGGATTCCTTTGACCTCCCTGTCGCGTAAATGTTGAGCCCTTGATAATTTGAATTCACTGTTATTTTTAAATTTTCACACTCCAAAAAGGAATAAACGACTGTAACTTTCAGGCCATTAAATTATGTTGATAGATATATGTAATATATATAATATTTGTGCATTTGTATTATACTGTTAATTTGATAATCATTGCATCAAATTACACTAACATTTTTGGTATTTAACTTTTATAAACCATTTTAATTACACGTGTATACGATAGTGTAGTGAACCGCTTATAGTTCCTTGGTCACGTAGTTTAAAAGTGCTGTACGATTAGAGAAAAATAACAAATTACACCAGTATAGGAAAGTTCCTTTCATACAATTAAATAGTTTTAAACTCATCAAAGTTGACAGAACATTTTATTTCTTCCGATTTTGATTTAATTTTTACAAAATATAAATAATTGTCAATTGCCCATTGCCCATTTTGTAATTATTGTACTGTAATTAATGACATTTAAAATACAAGTAAGATTTTAATAGACACCGAAAGACTACATTTCCATAAATAACAGTAGACACGCTGACTACAGTGGTTAAAGTGGTATTTTTATTAATTAGTCGTACGGCATAAAATAAAAATGCAATATTATGAAATCTGTATTCGTACTACAGTCAGCCAAGACAAAGATGTCGTTTAACAAAATTATTATTTTTTAACTGTATTATTTTGAATTTATTTCTGGAAGTAATTTAAAATCAGATATATTGTGTTAGTGTTATAAATGTATATTTTAACTCGATTCAATACAGGAAGTAGGCAGGAAAATATTGATCTTAGTAACTTTTTAAAATTAAGTTCAAGCTCAATTGTGCGTAAATAATAAAACTTTATTACTAATGTATTTATTACGATAAAACAACATTAACCATAGTTAATAACAAAATAGTACCATTACAAAGTACCTTTATATCACAGATTTCCTTGATTGCCTCTTTGTGCCATAATGGCCCAACGTTTGACACGTCATGTCCAAGAAGTAGTTAAGAAGATTGACATATTCTACTATAGTATTGTTTATCGTTCCACTTGAGTTGCTGGATGTCCTTGCAGAGTAAGTAGCAGATATAAAAAATTGTGATCTCCGTAGTAACCAATTTTATTATTTTTGGAATTTTTTTCAAAATCGTACATAAATCTACTATTGATCATAGTAACACTTTGTTTATTAAGGTTAAATAATGAGGATGCTCCTATCTTACCAAGTCCATCTAAGAGGTTGCTCTCACATTTAATATTGGTTCCCACAAACAGAAGAATCCAAGAATTGAGTCCAGGATCCAAGAGCTGTGATATTAAATAGTCAAAATATGAAATTATAGTGTTTCGTAGATCATACTTACACTACATTTAACCGACAGATACATAACTAAGGTTTAATTAATTTCACATTCAGATCCACAAACTGGCAACTTTCAGTCTCGTTATCTGGTTTTATGATGTTGCTATAGCTAATAATTATGTGTTAGACGGTGGTTTCAAGTGTGCTGAGACTCGAAATATATAGTATTGGATGTAAATAATCGATTCATATTTTTAATTATTTTGGCAACCTCCAATTTCTACCTTCATCAAAACTAGCATAGCTGAAGATTAATTCCTTTTTTAGCAAAATATCCTCTCCCGATTTGAATAATACAATGTTGTGTACTTATGCAGTGTAACTAGGCTCTCGGTTCCCAGATTGCGACGCTTTCCCCTGTCAGGAACAAGTTTCTCCAGGTCTGTTACACGGTAACGCTGCTTTCACAGACGATACATTCAATAATCTAAGTTTAAAATTTGCCAACTTTGTTGTTGCTCACGAGAGCAACTAGGTTCTTACTACATTTAGTAGGATTTTTTCTCTTTAAACTCATGTGAAAAGCCTCCTTTAGTTGATTATTACAATTTTAAATTTTAATAATTATTATTATTTATTTGAATTATTGACAAAGCGATAGCAAAGCTATATCGCTGAGAAGCGGAAACATTTATTTATGCATGTTAGCAGAAATAACATTTAGTTCAATAGCTACATGGAACTTCATTTCTATACAAGCAAAATTGAGCACATTAACGGTGTATGTCAATCCACCATGATCACATGACCTATGAGATTTGGATAAGGATTGGTAGACAAGTTTAATTAGATCTTAAGAGTAATTATGATGGCAATGATAAAACCGCAGAATAAATTAGTAAAATTAGAAATAAACTGATTTAAACCATTTGAAACATGTTACATAGTAACGAAACAACATAATTAAATAAATATGCTTAAAGTAAAAGGTTCCTTACAACCTCAGTAAGGCACGTAAGCATTACGTGTTTTTGTGATGTTTTGCCGTATTTTTTAAGCAAGTTTCAAATATAAAAATACGGTAATAGTGGACGAACTAAGGATATTTACTAGTAAGAAATGCAAGGAAGTGTATTTAAGACTTGGCATAGAATTAAATATTTGAAATAACCATGAATGTACAAGCACAAATTTTCTGCAAGCTATTTTCGTATTAACTTTTACTAAATACCTAATCTAATAATTCATGTTTTAAATTGATATTAATGATAAAGAATTGTATTAATTAATTAAAGCTAGTATTGAAATATCAGTAATAATAGTAGATTTATACTACTTATACACATTCAAGAGTATCATTATTACTTTTCATGCTGATAATTTAAACCTAGTAGTACTGGAATGTTTCTCTCTTGATTACAGACAAATCCAATTTCCTCCCCAAGATTCCTTCACAATGTTAAAGCAATTTCGTCCTGAGCTCGTTGACGTCTCTCAGTTATTAACGCATCACTTGGCACGAATAAAGTGTCTTGACGGTGGTCGGAATAATGTAAGGCTTATTATGGTCAGATTAAGTGTGGATTGATTACAAATTTTTAATTCTTCAACCTTAAAAAACTAAAAAATTGTTACAATTCCAATATTAATAGTAAATAGTTTACTTTCACTTCTAGTCTACAAACTGTGTCTTTAAATTCTAATGTATTCATTAAAAACTGTCATTTGTTAACTGCATATAATCAGAATATATTGTCTACATACAATTTGCATGCATGGGTGCAGAATGTTTATTATATGTTTCACTTTAACTCTGTTCTTTAACTTTAACTAACATTACTAAGCTTCATTTATATACTATGAATACACATTACGCACAAATTTTTATATGTGATTATGAAGAGTTTATAGAAATACTTTTTTCAAACACATTCACCTAAAGAACAACGTTGCAAAATGACCACTTCTGTTGTTGTTTGTATGGGAATAGCGACATTTGATTTCCATTTCAAGCAAAATAGACAAAGAGATGTCAATGTAAGATCAATCATGCCTCTGGCACTGACTGTTCATGTTCAATACATTTCTTAAAAAACTTCTTACCTTACTGGCATAGAATCCCTGGTTATATAATAACATTGAGGATCATCAGGATTATTAAGAAATTTCTACAAATTTCATTATTTTCGAAATGGCTGTAGATTTAATTTTCCAAGAATCTTACATTACTTTGTTTTAATCAAAGAGTGAATAGTTACCATAATTTATTTCGACCTGCTTACATTGACTTGAATATGAGGTTTTAATCTTAATTTCCAGCAGAAACTTATTATCATAGGATAGTTGTCCCAAAGTCAAACTTGAAATACCATTTATAAATCTAACAAATCGGTCAAAATATTCTTACTGAATCCCAGATAGTTGTATACAAAGCATTTTGGATTACTGAATTCTCTAGGCCTCTATATTCTGCAGGTCATTCTGTTCTGTAGACACAAATGTGAGTTAGTACAGAGCATGGATGTTTATCAGTACAGAACAGTAGGCAGGGACAACTTTCGAATCCAACGACAGCTCTTGAACGTTTGATGTCTCAAATTGGTGTCACACTAATCAATATACTCTCTGATGATATGTAAAAACTCAATGACTAAAGAAATTACAGCTTATCTGCAATATCTTCTTATTTAAAGGGCGCTTTACTGTGTAGACGAATTCGTGATGAACCGCTGATTTCAAAATTATTGAAATTAATATTAAGGATCAAAGAAACCCCCGGTTTTGATAAAGAACAAGAATTGTAATTTTTTATTTTGACAAAACAATATTTAAATTACGAATTTCCTTGATTTCTCTGTTAAAGCATGTAATCAAATTGTTAATTGTATCTTAGCAACAAAGTTTATTACTATGGTGACAATTAAATAACAGCTAGGTGGGCCTTTTAATGGATTTATTAATAAAGCTGTACTAACTTCGTTTTGTTTTTATGATATTCATGGTAATAACAAAAAATATTAAAAATAGCGATCTTTCTTACGAAGAACACGGATGAACAAATCGTCAATTCAGATGATTGTATGGGCTTACATCAGATTAAGATTCTTTTAAAGGAGAAACCGATCCCTTTTTAAAATGACCCATTGGCCTGGAGATTCGATACAGTACAAGATCGATGGTACTAATAAAAAGTGCAAGGGTCACAGACAGGATTCGAACCTGCGCTATCTCTAAGTCCAACGTCTTAGACCACTCTGCTATCACCTTTCCATAGACATTTGATATCCTAGGTCCTTATAATTATCTATATTTCTAGTAATTTAATTAAATATTACTGTTTTACTTAAGCAATTGAAGTGCTGACAGATACTAATTAATTTCTCATAGAAATAACGAACAGGAACAATATTACAATATTATGTATCTCATGAAAAAAAAATTATTTTCGAATATGATTTTTTTTATTTACTTGCATTCATCATGATTCATAATGGTTGATTGCCAGCAACATAACAAATTGTGATCAGACATACATGATCAGCCACAGTACAGTAAAGCTGGAGCTGACGTCACGCATATGTTACTACAATGTCTTGTAACTTTGTTAATACAGTGCTCCCTTGTCGCACGTTACAGCAAACTCGGGGATAAGGAACTTTCTTTGGCAGCTCTCTCCCTAGATTAGTGACTAATGTAAATTGTAATTCAAAATCCAAATCTACGTCTATGCTGTCCTGAAAACCTCTATATTAAGACTATTTTATCAAAGACAAAAATTACTACATAACGTAAACTATAAATTTCAAGACCATGTAAAATCCGTCTTATTTTTCAAAGTCTGTTTTTGACGATCGAAGTATTGTGAAGGAATTTTTATTTTTCCAGACATTTTCCAGACAGTGATACCAAAAATCAGTAACACTGCGTTTCGAGATATACGACCTGATCTTTTCCTCAGGTAAATAACTAACCTAAAATACTTATCCTTCACCATCTTAGTTGGCTTTTTACAAAATTAGGCCACTTATACCTCTAAATTAAAATACATACATATGTATGTATATATGTATACGAGTGTTAATTTTTGTCGTATGCTACATGTTTTAGTGTTGAATTAAGTTGATAAGGTTTTAGCTTAATATTGTAGTTTTATTATTTAATATTTTAGAGACAGAGACGAAGGCAGATGATCCCTATTCTCCCGATATGTATATATATATATATATATATATATATATATATATATATATATATATATATACATATTTTGTGTTGATCACGAAAACAAAATAACCTATGGCACAAAAATTACTAAGAGTGGAGTAAATTACAATAGCCGCAAATTAAAATTTTTTTATATATTTTCTGGCTAATTAAAACAAGGAACACACAAAATTGGCGTTGGAAATTTAATTCACTCCACCGTGCTAAGCCTTTAAGATTGGATGCAAAGCCGCGGGTAACTGCTAGGCATCTAAAAATCTGGCGGGAGAATAGGGATCATCTGCCTTCGTCATTGTCTATAAAATATTAAATAATAAAACTACAATAATAAGCTAAAACCATATCAACTTGATTCAACACTAAAACATGACGTAGCATTCGACAAAAATTAACACTCGTAAGCAATCGAAAACGAGTACAGCTAGTAACATCTGAATCGAATAGATTCCCATCTACAGACTGAAAAAGTATAGAGAAACTTTTAGGCGAACCGGTTCGTTTTCTCCTTAAAACGAATCGGTATTCTGTCATTGACCTTAAATCAGACATTTGCGGCCATGCACTCTTGCGGATGTTTCGAGAAATACAAAAATTGTTACGCAGTATTTTCTATGTTTCGCACCATCCCGTAAACGACTTTACATACACGCTACGTGTATAGGCTCATGTGGTTTGTTAAGAGACGTAAATTTTCAATTATCTTTTATAATTAATTTAAAATGAAACTATAATTATAATTCTGACAGTCACTCAATTATCATAACTTGTAACAAAACAAATACGCCGTACCTGTCGGTTTAGATAAAACGGTATTTAATACGTAAAAAATAATGGTTTTTTGTATAGTGCTAATACCAGCAGTTTTAATTAGTTTATTTGTAAATGAAGTGATATTTTTAGAGATAAAAGTTTGGCGTTTCCACGCTTACGATTTCACAAAGAAGCAACCCATTATCTCCTGTTTTATATATAGAAACCTTATTCGGGGTTTAAATATTGTATATAATATGATGGAAGTTGTTGTAGGTAAAATGTAAAAGATTCAAATCATTTTGGCTAAAGTTAATTTTTGTGGGTACTTAACATTTTAAGAATGATTATACTGTTACTGAGAAGTTAAAGGTTATTTTTGACGACGGAAGGATAGGGAACAGGATTTTTCCGGACATTTGCCATCGTTCAGTAAAACAATAAATCAGTAACACAACGTTTCGAGATCTACAATTTGATATCTTCTTCAAGTAATAGCTAACCTAATACATAATTACAAACTAGGTTAAAATAAACAAATCATAGCGAAGCGTTGTGACACGCCTAAGTCAGGAATCACAACCACCATGATGTGTGTCAACTTCATTAACTCTAAAAACATCCACAATAAACTAAACACAACACTAATCATTAAAACTGAACTACAGAATACAGGTCACAATACGTCTGCATTCATCTACTACCAACATACGACCTGAAGAAGAGATCAGATTTCATATCTAGAAACGTAGTGTTACTGATTTATTGTTTCACTGAACGATGGCAAATCTCCGGAAAAATCCTGTTACCTTCACTAAGCAGTTGTTGGTACTCGTTATAAATAACGTGGTACGGAACGTGAAGTACGTGAGAAAATACATTGAAGATAAGTATAATGTATTTAAAACAGTTCATACTTCTCTGACAAAGTTAGTAGTGTGGAACAAAGTCGAAATGTCAAAGTACTGTAAGCGCCACTATTGTGTGACAGAGGACTCGGACACTTGACTCGAGTTTCATAGGACAAGAAAGCTGAGTCTACAAACTTGTTTCAAACTTGCAATAAAGCGAACACTAAATTATAGTCTGCCTCAGCTACATAATTTTACTATAAACAAAAACGTCATACGTTTTATTTGTTTATTTTGAAATAGAAAACTTTATCGTAATGAGATGAAGTTTATTTTAGGTTTACACTTTGTATGATTTTGGAATACAGGTACATTAATTTGTACACATGTATAAAAAATGTGCGTAAGACTCATATTTTACCCCGGAAAAAAACTAATTAAACTGTTGTTAAATGGTTATACTTTATGTATAAACCTAACACTGTATGTGTGTTCGTGTGTATGTAAGTTTTACCCAATTACGTTTTACAAATAACCCGATTGCACTGTAATTTTACATACACAATCTTATTGAATAAGCATTCCAATTTACTGCACTATTAACCTAAATTTAACCATAAGAATTAGAATTATATCATTAGTTTTTGTAAGTTCCTAGAGGACTGAAAGTGATTTCAACATCAGTTTTACGCATTTAATTGAAATTAATGAATTTATGTTTTACTTTATTTAAATATATTTTAAAAACTACAAAACTTGTTTAAAACTTAAGCAGATTCTGATATTTGTATATTGATGAAACATATAAGGAACCAATTAAATGACAAATATTAAAGTATTACAGCACTATGTCAACCATTTACTATTATAAAATCATACGCTCAAACGATGATATGGAAAATAACAATTAGGAATAAATATATTTTCAAACATAATTAGATAAACTTGTTGCACCAGGACTTCAAGTAGTAGCTAAACGCTTATTTACAGTATAAATAACATGTGGTACTAAAAGCATTCCAAATGCTTATTTAAAATAAATTTACTATCCATTGGTTAAAAACAAGATGTTTTAATATACGTGTCTTTTTATGAAGTATGCTATTTTAATTTACTGATATTTTCCTCGAGGAAAAGTAACAGCTCATGAATGTTACAACTATTTTCTTACTTGTGTATATTTTGTTTTGTACTTTCCTTAACACCCCACTGTAAACCACATACACAGTTTAAAACCGTGTTAGAATCTTCTAAAATTTCTATTCGTTCCTTCAATATAGTAGACCTTGAATCGGACGTAAGTGGCTTCCATAATTCTCAAGCAGCATCGCCCTTGCACTCTTGCGGATTTACCTTCAACATATTCTTTTCTTTTCTTTAAAATTTCAATATAAATAATGTATTCAGGTGAAATGAAGATGAAATACTTCTTACTCTAAACTTTCTATTCAGTATAACCTCATTTCACTTCATTTTATATTACATTGGATATATATTTGCAATTTAATTTCATATATTTACCAGAAAAAATGCGATTATATATTTACTATAATGTATCGTATTAAAGTGATCTATGTGTTGACATTTATATACTTTTCTTAATTTAATTACCTGCTTTTTACAGAAAGCATAATATAGTGTCTCATGGGGTTTTCTTTAATGTGTGTATTTGATTGGTCTTGTTGGAATGCTACAAACATCAATCTTTCAAAAGCCCACAGGCTGCTCTGTTTTAGCTGTTAGAGAAATATTTTTAGAGTATCGTAAACTGAGAATGACAATAACTAGATTTTTTTCTACAATACAAAGACAGTGGCTGTATGCGTATGAATTGTAAAATGAATAAAACAAAATGGCAGCCTTTGTGTTGACAATTGTTGGTATTCAGTTGAAAGGTAATGATTCGTTTTCAAATATTGAAAAATAGAATATTGTTTAAGTTCATTTAGAAAGCATAGAGTATAAATCCCTAGCAGAACTCATAACATATTTAATAAAATTAAGGTATAGGAAGTTACAAGAGATAACGGGGAGGAGATTGATTTAATATATCGCAATCTTTTGCTAAATGCTAGATTTATGTGGTTCATTGTAGCATATGTACCAAATTTATATTTACAGAATTTTGTATCTTTCAATAAAATTTGGAGGCCAAGGCCACGGTTATCGTAATGTCTCTATGAACTCTCGTTTCCACCTGCTTCTGCCATTTATAAACGGCATCACAGAACAGCTCAAGTCTCAACAGTCCATTAGCCGGCTTTTAACGGACTGCACTTTGTGTATACAGACCCTCTCTATTTTTCTAGAAATATAGACGTGATAATAATCTCAAATTCATCTGCAAAACTATCTACTAACATATAATTATGTTGTGTCTTTTATTTATATTGATAAATTTTAAAACCAATTTCTTTGTGTGTTATTTGCAACATGTATTACTGTTCGTTTTTACAATTTACAGTCCAGTGACATTTAAAGCATGATAAATATTTATTGACAACGGAATTAAAACATTCATATGTTTCCAAGACGTGACTGATCTGTATTAAATGTTAGCATTAACATTTTTAGCATCAAACAATATAAATTTACAGAAATAAATGTGTAATCACGGTACAATTATTAGAGAATTTTGGTTCAGAGTGTTTCGTAAAAATAAATAATCATAAATGTTACAAAACAAACAACAGCGTTATAAATGAACATGATGGATTGTTTGTTGTGATGAAACAATCCATTTACATTGAAAAGAACAGCACTAATTATTTTCAACCATTATAATTAATTTTTGCTTATTTTGGTCACGACTGATTCATAACAACAAGCAAATGTAAAATTTTACGTTAAAAATCCATGAACTTTGTAACAACAGCACTAATGATGTTGAAACATTAACTTTAATTCGTGCTTATACACAATATGTGGTGTGATACTTATTATAAAACTTAAACATTATAGTACCATTTACTGTGTTACACTCCCATTTCGTATATAAATGATGAAATGTTTATCAAAACAGTTTAAAGTTATATGATCGTATTTAGAAATTAGTTACTCCTTACTCCTCCTATTTACTCCTTAGTTAATGCTTAGGATCGTGTAGTGTATTAGTTATTTAATCATAAATGGCACACGGGACTTGAATTAGGATCTCAAACGTAATGTAGATCATATAAATGATTAATTAGAGTAATAACACAACATTAATGTATGAGCGAGGAAAGCGGCATGTATAATAAGCTATAAAAGCCAATCATATAATGTTAACGCGATTTATTTTTTTAATAGAACTTCTCATACTATTTGTGTGATATATCATTGGCAAACATTAAAACATACGTACGTTTTTGCATTTTTGACTAGTTTATAATTACTCATCGGTTTGTGTAAAATATGATAAAGCATATCTCAATCTTAGTATCACATTCTACATTATCACCCGTTATCATATAATTGTCAAGCAGTATTTGTAGGAATATATAAAAACACAATATTTGAGTAAACTATATAAAACGCAGCATCGTATATTAATGTTTTGTTTATCGTATTGATTTATTAAATGGTTTCTCATCAACTATATACAGGGTTGTATTTCAGGGAGGATTCGAGTTTGTCTTATACTTTTCCTCTTTACCGACATACACCGAACTTTATACATAAAACACTTTATACATAAAACACAGTATAATAGCGTGGTGGTTGTGAAGTATTTTGTCTCATCAAGGCCAATACGACTTTTAACCCTGGTTTCGACATCAACCGTAACAACTGACATCTCGGTTTCGGTAGAGAAATCAATCTGCACCAATATTTTGCAAAACACGAAATTTTCTGTGAGAAGTTAACAAGTGATTTGTGTACTTTTTACTGAAATTTACTCTTCACTTTTTAAGTGTCTTGTTGATACTGCAGTCACAAGCTTAACTCGTTGTGTTGGATATCTTACTTCTGAACGACTTGGGGCGCCAACTGGATGACATACGTCAAGGTGTGGGTTAAGGTTAAACGCTACTGTATGCGTTAGTATCTTCTCCTACCAATGTCGCAATGTTTGGATCTACTTTGATTTCTTCAGACTAGATTTAAAGTCTGTGACAGTATTACATTACAGACACTGGAGAAGTGAAGTGTAGCAATAAGTAAAAAAATCACTTGTTAACTTCTCCCATCAGAGCAAATACCATGCATATCAATGTAAGGGATAATAAGAGAGCTATCCAGAAAGTAAGATACGTTATTGAATAGTGTGACACTGGCCAAGGCTACAGCCGCCATCTTAGTGTCTAAACACTGTGGCATCCAGTACACATCGAGCTGTAGTCACGCTCGGTCTGTATCTCAACAGGATAAGTCTTGGATGGTTTGGATTAAGAAGTGTTTGATCATCCACATTTTAGCCCAGATCTGGCACTAAGCGACAACCACCTCTTTCCAGCGATGAAAACCTGGCTTGCAAAGCAGCTGTTCGATAGTGACCCGGAACTTCACAGAGGCGTTAATCAGTGGTTAAGGTCTCAGGCGCCAATTCTCTACAAAGCAGGAATCGAAAAACTTGTGTCACGTTATGATAAGTGTCTCAAAGAGGATTACCTTTAAAAACATCCTGAGAATGTAGCTTTTAAATGCACATAATAAAATGTTTCTATTTTAGTTGCTTAATGTTTTATTTCAAAAAGTCCGTTACTTTCTGGATAGCCCTCATATTGCTTTTTCATCACAATTATTTTTGAAATATGCTAGCTTGTATAATTAATTATATACCAGTTACAACACTAACAAAACAGCTTTCAACATATTGCATTAAAATTTTCTCCTTCATCTACTTTTTATTCAATACAGAATGTTTTATTACTAAATAAAATTTAATTCTAAGAAACTATACTATTTTAACTTATAATGTTTAGAAAAGACGTCATCTTTCCACCCTAGCTTTTACAGTGTGAACTTAATATTTGCAAATAGCGCTAATGGAAGTGATAAAATCATTAATTTTCTTTTTCAGTTGATAAAAGAATTCTATTCAATTTAAACACAAATACATTTATAATAAAATCATATAATCTATCAAAAACTAACTGTATCCTATATTTTGCTAACCACATCGCTCTAATACTTAAAATAATTTTAAATATATAAAAATAAACCCTTTTAAATTAACAATACAAATGCACTAGACGATGAAACAAGAACTGTTACTTGCCCATTACTTTATGATAGCGGTAATGTAATGAACTTGTACTTTTCCAGTTGATACATCAGATAGGTCAATTAACCTGCAGCGTTGTCGCTCCCATGAACTGAGTCGCATCCAGATCCAATCTCGTGTAATTAGCATCTCGCCAGTAGACGTAGTTCCAGTGATATACGAGTGACATATTGAGTGGAAACATATTGAGTGACATTTCGATAATAGAGTGAGTATGAAACCACGACACTGCATAATTTGTATACCTTATAGTTTATTTCATTCGTGATGGAAGGTTTGACATTGATAAGTAAGATAAGACTAAATAGTTGTTTACTAATTAGTTTGTGTTCCATGAGCGATGTAATGATCGGAAACTAAACAGTAATATCCCCTAAAACTATTTATATCAAACTCACACAATTTAAACATCAAAATAGTTTCTTCAGAGCATAATGTGACAACGATTAAATTTACTCGATCCTTATTTACGCTTTATCAGTTATATTGAGTTACTGGACAGATCATCAACATTGAAGTTTCCGTTTTCTCTGAGGCATAGTTTTAAAAATGTATATATTTTCACTTAATTACATGTTTGTGAAGTCATTGCAATAAAATACATTAATTTAAATTTAAACTAATATTTGCACGGTACACCTAAACGGTAAAGTAAGATTCTAAGACATGATACAAAAATTGTCTATAAGTTGGCGAAGCGTATTATTCGAAGGGCGGAAAATTGAGTGGGATGACGAGAGGGGGTTGGTGGCGAGAGAGGGGTCGAGAGAGGGGGCGAGAGAGGGAAAGAGTGAGAGGGTGACAGAGAGAGGGAAGAGAGAGAATTAAATTATCGTATACCATTATAGATTCTAATCTCTGATTATGTTTGAACACTATTGATTATTAACTCTGCTCTTGATTGCAAAAGTAAAGTACAATATAAATAACTCGGTTCACTAAGCTCATAGGACACTTTAAAAACCAGAAACAACGGTTTATATCAAGCGTATCTAATCGCAAGTGTAACACACAAGGTGACATATTGCCATATTACTCTCCAAATAATATCTTTCCCTATCAGTCTACTTGTTAACTGTAACAATCTATCTCGGTTTATATAGTATCCCCGGCGGTGTAACCGTAAGTGCAACACAGAGGGTGAAATACTGCCACATTACTCTTCAGCCAATACCTTTCCTTATCACTTTTTCGTTATCTGAAAAATATATCAACTCTGTTAAAATTGGTGAGTTTGTAGGAATATCAAGACTGGGATGCACACTGTTTAATCATTTGTCCACACTATTATATTGACTATTGATAACATATTTTAACTAACCGATCAAATAGACGATAAGTAACGTAACAAGTGTTTCTTAATCAACACAACGATAATCTCTTTTGTGAGTAATAATAAACACTAATGGCGTTGTTAAAAAACAGATTTCTGCAAATTGAACTGAATGAATTAGTCTCTTATAAATATTTATATTTCTCGCAAAGAAGCTGGATGGCATCATTTAAAGTTTTTTTTTAAGTTTGCAAGTAACCACATTATTAAAATATTCTCAAAGAAATATTCCCGAACTAAGTTGCTTGTATTTTTATCTTCAAAACAGAAATGTTTTATCAGGATTATTAATTAAGAAGGAAAATGTTCATGTAGTCTGCTTGGTATATGAAAAATTTAATATAAACGTTACATGCCCCATGAGAACCACAGTTAAAGATTCTAAGAAAGTTCTTTGAATGTTGGTGATGAAGTTACATTTAAAGTTAGTTAGCTGGAAGTGGTGAGTTAATTCATTAAAAGCTCTTTGTGAACATTATTAAAGTTTAGTCTGCTGAACAAAAGGATAGTTAACTTAGATCAACCTAATTGATATTTATAGGGAACGAGATACATAAAAGATTTACATACGAATACTTGTCATGACATCGCTGATTATCTTATCGATTCATCGATTATCGTATCGACCTGTCTAAATCGATATTATAAAACGGAATAAAATATTATTAGTCTATCACAAATAAAGTATATCATTTTACTTTAAATATCTCTTATCTAAACATAATATGGGTTTGTGTTCACCGCAATGAGTACGTAAAGATTAAAAAGTTCACATAAAAAGCCATTAATAATTAAATTTACTAAAAATCTATGTAAAAGATTAGTTTTACACTTGACATATCTCCAGAAGTCAGATCCTCGTAAATATAAAACGCTTACGTTCACATAAATAACTCTGTTCTTTCTGAAATGAGGCGGTATGGAGCTTTATGCTGACAGTAACAAGCACTTATCATACTTATACTGTTTCAACAATTTAAAAGTTTGTGACTTTCTTTTGTGAACATCCTGTATATAAAAAAATCATGACTTCTATGAAACGGTTCTTTAGTGAGCATTATTTTTAATATGATTAAGTGCTATGATTGTATCACAGTTCAAATTAATTTTAAGAAAATATCCGTAGCTTTTATAGGTTATAATATTTAATATCAGTCTCATCTATCGCCATTCAGCTCCTAAAGGAGTATTGTAGAATTTAGGTAAGGATAAGGATAAAGATATGTAGACAATTTATTCGTTACAACTTCCTGTTAAAAAAATAAATTTTTGACTTCATGGTAAAAGAGGTGTAAGTGCTGTGACTTTTGTTGGCGAATATGTTTAACCCTTATTAAGCTCAGCAGAAAAAAAAGGTTCTCCTCTCGAGACTGCTTGGTTAGAACAGATGAAGCAATTAAATCTAAACAAGGTTTATGTGAACGCACAATTATAACACGTTTGTTTGAATTACTATTAAAACGGAAATGTATTTTAGTTATACTTAAAATAATATGAGTTTTAACAATTGCAAAAATGAGCTAATTACGGTTTTTGCTTAGATCAATATCTGTTTTGTTCTAGCGTCTGGAACCACTTGCTCTTCATGGACGGCCAATTTCCTCATTATTTATAAAAAATGTAAAAAGTATAATATAAGAACAATAGAGTATCTTGCCGTAAAAATAAATAACAAACTATAATAAACACTACCAGTTGACATTGCAACCTTCGTTAAAATTGTTGGTAGTGTAAATTTGTTGAATTAATTTTGAGATTGGTTTACTAAATGAGTGAACGTAAACTTTTACTGTTGAATTATTTATTTATAACTATTTATATCCAGCTTTATGCTGGATGTAGCAATCCCTTATCATACTTATACTGTTTTAAGAGTTTAAAAGTTTGTTACATTCTTTTGTGAACATTCTGTATATAAAACAATCATAGCTTCTATGAAACGGTTCATTAGTGAACACTAGTTTTAATATGATTAAGTACTGTGACTTTATCACAGTTTAAAATCAATTTTATGAAAAGATAAGTAGGATATTTTTTGGTTAAAATATGTAATACCAGCCTCGTTAATTATTATTCAGCTCCTAAAAGAGTATTAATGAACTAGAAGATAAAATAGAGAGTTTATTAATTTAAACTCCCTCTTGATTTTTTCAAATTACTTCATGGTAAGTGATGTGACTTCTGTTAGCAAAACCTGTTTAACTCTTATTTAAGCACATAAATAACAGGTATTCCTCTCGGAGATAGCGAATGTAAGTGATAGGAATTGGCAGGACTGCAAATAAAAACACGGTAATGGAAGGACTCACGCACAGTTTACGACCCTTATGTTGGCACATCTGCGTTTGTTTAGTTCTATCGTTTGGCACCACTGGCTCTTCATGGACGGTGCATTTTCTCTGTATTTATAAAAAAAATTAAGTAGCATACAAAAACAATACAGTATATTGCCTTAAAAATAAATAACAAACTATAATAAGTATTAACCGTTGACATCACAAACTACGTTAAAATCTTTAAGGGTAAAAAATGTGTTAAACGACAGTTAAGCTTGGTTTGTAATTAAAATAATGTAATTTTTTATGATGTATTTTATACAAAATAGTTTTTCTATTGATAAAATATCTCTATAATACTGAAAACTTTGAATCGTATACAGATACACCCAAATCTAACACACATACAATTACATTCTTGAAGCTCTTGTCTTATTGGAAATGATATATTAATTTAAACAAACTCTCCAATAATATAAAGTTTTTTTATTTTTGTGAGGCCTTTCGTACTCATTAAGATAAGTATGATTTTATAAACTCCACACGAGATTTAAAGATCGAAGAAGATGAATATCTTGTATCGTTTGATATTGAATCACTTTATCCAAACGTACCAATTAAAGATACTATCAAATTCATACAGGACTGGCTGATTTCCTTAAATTTAGAAACAACTATTGCTAATGAATACATTAATTTGATAATCTTACTATGTCCCAAAATATGTTTCAATTTAAAGAAAAATATTGCAAACAGTTTGATTGTACTGCCATGGGAAATCCACTTTCTTGTTTTATTGCAAACATATTTTAAGTAAATTTGAATCTCATGCAAAGGAAACAATGGATTATTTTCCTAGAAACTGGAAGCGATATGTTGACGATATTTTTGCTGTTTTAACAAGAAACAAAATTTTCAAAATTTTATAGATTCTCTCAACTCGTTTTATTCTTCTATCAAATTCACTTGTGAAATAGAAAATGACAATCAACTTCCATTTCTCGATTTATTAATTATGAAAAATACGAATGGCCATTTTGAATTCGATATATACAGAAAACCAACACAAAATGACAGATTCATCCCAGTTGATTCATTTCATCCCCCTCCACAAAAAAGAGCAGCTTTTCACAATTTAATCCATCGGCTTTTACATACTCCATTGTCAACAGAAAATAATAAAAAAGAAGTTAAGAAATAAAGGAAACTGCTTTATTTAATGGCTAAAAAACTAAGATGATTGACATTATGATAAAAAAGAAAAAGAAAATAATTGAAAGAAATTCTAGAACAACCTTATATCAAATCAAAAGTGAAGAACCTGAAAAATGGATATCTGTTTCCTACAACAATATATCTACAGATATTACTAAAAGTTGCTAGAAGTTGCAAGAAACATGCCAATATTAATGTATCTACTAATTCCAAAATTAAATTAAAGAATATATTAGGAAATCCCAAGAATAAAATGAATGAAGAAGAAAAATCTGGAATTTATCAAATTAATTGTGACAATTGCGATTTAAAATATATTGGCCAAACAAAAAGAAAGTTAAAACAGAGAGCTAAGGAACATAGGGCATGTTTAAAATACCAACAGGAAGAAAGATCAGCCGTGGCAAAACATGCACTTCAAACTGGACACTCTTTTTCAAATGCAAAATTATTAAAAGAAGTACAAAATAAAAAATTCCTTGATGCATATGAAACAATTTTTATAAAAAAGAACCAAAATAATCTGGTAAACAACGAACGTGGACCTTTTCAAAATTCACCCTTACTTTATTTGATTTAACTAAATATAAACTTTATATATATATATATATATATATATATATATATATATATATATATAAAACATACTGTGCTGTCATAGAATATTACCTCTTTGTATTTTTAATGACATATGTTTTTATTTAGTACAAAATTGTTTATGTTACTATTGTTATTATTACTTTTATTCAGTTGTGTGAGTCCGAAGATGTACTCATTGAGTACGAAAGGCCTCTCAAAAATTAAAAAACTTTATATTATTGGAGAGTTTGTTTAAATTAACACATACAATTGTTTACATCGATGCTTTAATTAATTATTTTAAAAAACCAGGTTTATTTAAATTGTTAATATCTGTTTTACTAGTTCTCAAACTATATTTCATTTTCCCATTAAAAATGTTTTAAAGAAAATTATTGTTACTTTAGTGTAAAGTTTCACAAATCAAAGATTAAAATATAGACAGGAGGCACAATAATTTTCCACAATGAGATAAAATCATTACAATGGATTACGTTTTAGAACAAGAACATTATTCAATGATGTAAATGTATTTGTCATTATAGTCGTACATTTAGTTGTATTGTCTACATGCTTGTATACGAGTTAATCAATGTAATAAATGTAAACGTTTGTAATGGGATCGTTGTTTATTGTAAAAAGATTATTAACTGAGGCAATCAATATTATAATAGTGAAGTAAATATTATTAGTCTACCACAAGTTTACCAAATCATTTTACTTCAACTAACTGCCATCAACATATAACATGTGATAGTGTTGATTGCACATGAGTGCTTAAAGTTTTAAAATTGTACACAATAGGTAACTTTTTTACTATTTAATTAATATATTATTAGCTTGTTAATCAATAGCTTAAAAGTCCATAATATTTACTCTAATTCCTGATGATATAAGCAATTATATGCAAAGAGTTACATTATGAACATTTCCCTATTGAAAGTCAAATACTAGTAAATATAAAGTGTCTTCTCTCACATTTACGTATCAATAAAATAACTCTATTCAGTATGAAATATGGCACTACACAGCTTTAAGGTGACAGGATCAAGCCCTTATCATGTTTGTACAATTTCAGGAGTGTAAAATGTTTTCAGTAATATTCAAGTACCTCCATTATTATTTATCTTCTCAAAAAATTCAAAGCAACTATGTATTGTATTTTTGTCTTTTTTAACTAATGAAAATTCTCCTAAAGAAGTTATGTAACATTTTACAAAATTTTATTTAACAATATTTTATTTTTATAAAATAATAGTATACGATTATAAATACCTATTAAGCTACAATATGGTGTACTCAGTGACTACTAGTAATTTCTAGTAATGGCTTCTCTTTACGAAAAGTAGTGAGACGTTTATTGTTTACAACTATTACATGTCTTTGGATTAAGCTCTTGATTTCAGAAATATTTAGCATTAAATAAAAATAAATAATGTGAAGCTTCATTTCTTTGTAGGTGACATTAAGTAAAATGTTGAGATTTCAGTAGTCCTAGCTAATATTTTAAAATTTATCTCATGATCGAACATGGAAACAACAACAAATTTTTAACTTTTCACTCAGTAGTGTGGCAGATATTCTTTTTTGTTTGTAGGATTTCACAATTTCAAATCTGTCTATATGCGAAACATATTAAAAATGAACGAGCTGTAGAAATTCGGCTTTCAACCTCAGCACTGTCAAAAACGCTACTTGTGTGATGGTCTTATATTGTACTTATTTAGAATTAATATTTTCAGCTTTACTATGAACTTTTGAAGTGATTAATTCTTTCTGCGTAGTAGGGATATATGTTTTACACGGAGGAAAAACCTTTGTTTCGCGTCATGAAACGTAACGCAACGCTTATTCACTCTTAAGCTACTAGGAGATATTGCGGCCATTTTTATGTCAGGGTGGGCGTTTCTCCGTTCAGTGGATATCGAGACTATAGAAGTATGTTTCACTCAGGGAGAAATCTTTCGTTTTACTTCATCCGTGTTTGTGATTTCCACACGCTTTCAAAGTAGAATGACAACTTATCGCAACATAAACAAACAGTTATATGATCAACTGACCTGTTAGAAGTTCCAACGTCTGTTAGAAGTTATTAAAATGGGAATATAAAACAAAATAACACACAACATTATATATGATGAGGAAATAACGATTCTGCAGACTTCCTTTGATATGGAATTTGTTAAATAATTAGGCTACTTAGCTCGAATTTAAATCTGTAAACATTTACAAAAACAATTCCTACTCTGCTCATAGTAACTATCTTGATTTTACAAAATTAAAACTCTCCACACCAAAATGTCGTTGCAAAAAGACTGAAATATTTAGTAAAATACTGATTTTACTAAATTTACGACCTATTAATGCATTTATTAATGAATCCAACGTAAAATTTATTAACTAACTGAATCATTTAATAGCATTATTTCACACTGCTTGGTTTCTAAATTGAAATTAAGTAGGTTAATATTAATCTATGCAGTGCAGAACTAATTCCGACCTGACGATATTTAAATAGGATTGCAAATACACTGATTAGCCCTTGTATAGCTAACAAAATCGTGGTGTAGTTTAATTCTGGAGGAAAATTTGTCTTTACGTTCATAATAATTATAACGTCACTCATTAAAATTTGGCCTTACTTTAGATTCGCTTAAAAATGAATTACGTTAAACAGACTTTAATACAAAATGTTGTTAAAAAAAGGTTGAACCATTAAAAATATAACTTTTTGAAAATATAAATTAAATTTAACACTTTCTAATGATAAAAACACAAGTACAACAGAATATGGAATAACAATAGATGCTGTTTAAAAAAAGATACTTAGCAACAATTTCTTCCAGAACTTTTATTTCTTACTTCAATTATTATAAACCGATAATTGAATTTTTTAGAATATAATGACAATGGAAATACGGAAAAAAAACGAGATTGTAACGAAAACTATACTGACTAAATTGTTTAAAAAGTATAAACGATAATAATGCAAATGTATAAATATTATTATTACTTTAATATTTAGAAGTTAGTGATCATTGTTATGTATGTAATGCAAAACATATTAAAGAAATTTGTAAATGATTATTATAATTTGTAAAAAAATTTTACATAACAGAATTGAGTCTCTTATATTACTTTAAAATATAAAACATAACCTTTAAATAATTAGAAAATGTACTTTTCAAGATAGATATTAACCGTTTTTTCGTAATAAGTAGTCACTTCTGTCAGTCAGTTCTGCGACTGCCTTTCCATTATAATATTATTATATTAATATTTTTAATCATAATATAATGTGTTATATTATAATTGTTTTTTAACTACTTCACTGGTAAATATCAAAATTTTTAAAATTTAATTGGCATACATTTGGTAGATCTTATAAGGCAATAGATTTTTTATACTCGATATATTTATGATGACACCTTTTATTATATCGTTTTAACCATTACAAATTTGTTCTAATAAAACTGCCAAGAAACATTACCTAGCGAATGTAAGTAAGAGAAATAGGCAGGACTGCAAACAAAAACAAGTTAATGGACTCAGCTCGTAAAAAATTTACGATCTAATGTTGGCACACCTGTGTTTGTTTAGTTCCAGCGTTTGGCACCACTGGCACTTTATGGGCGATCTAATTCCTCTGTGTTCTACGCATCTTTAAGTAAAACAGCCGAAAAATGCATTAGCATGTATTAAGCAAATAAGAAATAATAGTGAAACTTAACACAATATATATTACATAACATTCTTTAAACGTACAAGTTTATAAAACATTTTTTACCTTACTTGGGTAATTAAAAGAAATTATTTTTTCTGTGTAATGGTTCTTTGAAATACGGGCGAAGAATTAATAATGGGCTATTCCTTGGGACCTGTACAACCTATGGTGTATACAAATAATACGTGAAAAAATAATTTTTAGTTAGATATTCATAAAGAATTACTTTTATTATTACTACTATAGTATAAAAATGTCTTAGGTGAAAACTGATTTCCACCTTGGTGTAAAATTTTAAAATTCCTAAATAAGCCAAAACCAGGCAAGACATTTATGCAAATAAAGGTAAAATAACTTCAAAAGTTTGCATTTTAGAAAAAATATGAGCTAATTAGTTGGACATGTATATATAATTTCACTTTATATTATAATAAACTGAAGTAAAACAAGAGATTTAATGTACACAAATGCATTTCACTCTTATATATAATAGTGTTCAACCATGCCAGAGTGAATTATTTTCCGTTATTATTTAGGCTTTCCTATTAAATTTTTGTTGAATTTTTCTTACTTTTCTGTTTGACTATTACGTTTGCATAGTTGAGCATACACATGTGCTGTGTTTGTATATTACTAAATGACAATGTCAACCAAAAAATGAGTTGTTACAAGAGTTACTGTTTGATAGGTATCGCAGAGTGTGTAAGACCCAGTGCTGTAAAGTAAGACGAGTGACATCATGTGATCGGACGAATAAGCCTTTGTAAATAGAAAATTGTATTATTTCGGGTTTAAAATAAGTGTTCTAAAAGAGAAAAATAATGTTAAAAGCGAATATAAGGAGAAAATAATGTTTTAGCAATATAATTTACCTATTTCTAAGACCGAGCTAGCTTAATTCAGGTTCTATACTAAGAGAACTGTTACATTTTTAAAATACGTTTAACGCACGGGACTAACTTAATTTGAATCAGAGTAACCGATAAAAGCCTTCCGGACTTTAGCAGGTCAATGTTTCACTTGATTCACTTACAGCGTGAAGTACTGTTAGAAAATATATAAATGTGCTTTTATATTCCTCAATAGATAGTTTCCAAGCTCAGATTGAGCTATAGTACGAGTATGAGTATAAACACGTGACTCTCTAATCCTTCAATATTGCATTTACAATTGAGGAGGTCTTATATATAAAAAGGAGATTCAATTAAAGCTATTTTAATTCAACACAGCTTAACATAGACTTCACCGAAATAGTAAAAAACGTATTTTTCAAAACTACAATAACGGAGAAGAAGTTTTAGATGGAAGTTATATAAAAGCTAAATAACCAGGTTTTCCAAATAAATTAATAAAAAAATAAGTGACTATAGTCCTTGACGTTTAATGTTATAGTCTTAATATCAAACAAAATCTTTGAAACCATTGACATAAAAGGTAGTTAATGAAGAGGAGTCATCTTTAAAAAGTGATAAAGAAATATCATCATCATGAATAATACATAAATTTTAATAGCTTAAGTACCGCTTATATCTACTCATGACTGATGTAGAAAGATAGACCTTTATCCCGACTATCATCAGGAGTGACTTCAGAACAAGCTTATCAGTAAACTCACCTGACAATTATCTCTACGAACACAAAACAGTGCTATCGGTTTGTTTTTGAAACCTATTACTTTAATATACTATATCCTTTAATATTTATATATCTCATCATGTATTGACAATAATGGCTGTTTTTTTCATATAAAAAATTACATATTAGTTGTTTATTTTCATTAATAATTTTAGTGTAAACAATTACTGTCGAACGGAACAGAACACACAGACAGCCTATTATGGCGGCAGTAAGCCTTTCCAAACGAGTTGTCTCGTTGTTTGACGGAGCAGGCACTTTGTTTATCGCAAAGAATTAAAAAGCGTTTTCAATTAAATCACTATAAAATGTTTCTTTCTAATATGAACCGCAATATCAATGTTACCGTTTCGCAAATTGTTTACTTGAATTTATCAGAAATGTTTTCAACTACAAAAAAAGTAATTTTTAAAAATACTCAACTACTTTAACTATTTTTTGTTTAAAAATCATAAGCTTTAGTACTAGACATCCGTAAAATCAAATTTATAAACATTTGTAATATTTTATTATAATATCATTACATAATATTTTTTATGTTTTCTACCTTTGTTAAATATTTCCAATGATAAAATATATATATTACAATTTTAAGCTAAACATGGTTGACGGAATGTTTTTATTTCAGCTCTCGTTACCTTCTTAGTGCAGCGTCTGTAGACTGGCGCTGTGACAAACTTCACTCCTAGAATCTGGCGATACGTTCGTCTGAGAGATCCATAAAGTCGATAACATGGAAGCTCACAATGAACGCTACATGGCTTACTTACTGGCTAATGAAGTCATGTTTCAAAAAGCTAAGAATACACTCTTTTCAATAACAACACTCACGATCGTGTAGAACGAAAACTCTCAACGTGACAAACGGAAATTACGTGTCAAAACGCAATTGGAAATGTAACTATAGAATGTTTTACAGTATTATATGAAACCTTGGATCTTCAACTTTAAATTTACGTACGTTTTAGGTCAATGAAAGTAAAAATAGACTTGCTGTGAGATATCATATTACAACATTAGTTAATGCTTCGAAAATAGCTTAGTACGTTTGAAAAAGTTGTTAATGCTTCGAATTTTCAAAATTTATCCATAATAAATTGTATAACAAAAGACTTAATTAATTATAGTAATTGCATTCATTGACTTTCCTAAAGCATTTTATTCTCTGAGGCATTGTAAATATTCTAAGTACTTGAAATAATTAGAATCGAGGAAAAATAAAATAACTTGTTCCGAAATTATTTAGAAAACACTATAGAAATTAATTGTGAAAATCAATGACATTTATAGCAATGGAACAATAATAATTATAAATTTAGGAGTACCATAAGGAAATATTTTGGGACCTATACTATACTTGTTATACAGGTCTGTTCAATAAGCATCGAGACTGGTTCAACAAAAATCAAAATTGATTGCAGGTATCATTACAATTACTTAATAATCTTCAAAATACATTCCTCCTGCATCGTTACACTTAGTTCTGTGCGTTTGCCACTCATCAAGAGCCACTGGAAGTCTGTTTCCGTAATGCTGTTGAGAACCTTTGTTGTCGCCTTTTGAACTGTCTTAATGAAACCGAACCGATGTCCTTTGAACTCACTTTCCATTCACAGAAACAAGTAAAAGTTTGGTGGAGCAAGATTTGGGATGTAGGAAGGGGGGGGGGTGAGGCAATGTTGCTATGCCAAATTTCGCCAGCAGCTGCCACACAACAATCGCACAGTGGCACGGTGCACTGTCATAGTGAATTTTTTAATTCTTCGCAATGGCTAGTCGTACGCGCGTTACAGGATTTTGCAGGTGTGTCAGTACTTACATATAAAATGCAGTATTTACAGTCACTCCAGTAAACATGGACTCCTCGTGAACAATGCCACGTCGGTCGTAAAAAACAATCAGCAAGGTTTTGAACTTCCATTTGATTTTGACATCCAAGCTTTTTTGGGACATGGGGACCCCTGTGTGTGCCATTCTGATCTTGAATTTTAGTTTTTGGGTCGTACTGGAACATCCACGATTCATTGTCGATAAAATCTTCATCTTCCTGGATGCAGTCCAAAATCTCTTGCAAAATTTTCACCCGTGACCACCAGTTTTATGCACACTTTCCTCATCTTGATTCTCTGTTACAATGGGTGGAAGGTTACTAATGAAAGGCTGGTCTTCTCACTAATAAGGGCGATGGTTAAATTCCTGTCAGAGTCCAAAACTGTTTACACTTTGACATCTGAGCATCGGTTCGAGCGGTCGTCAGGCATTCAACCTAATCGTCTTCGACAAGCTTCAGGCCTTCCTTAAACTTTTTGTGCCACTCAAAAACTCTTGCGCGGCTTAAGCCAACATCCCATAAGCCTGTTTAATGAGATCAATGGTCTCAAATGTGGATTTTCCAAGTTTAAAGCAGAATTTGCGTTGCATGACTCCACTCCATGACACCATACAAAAATCACAAGTCACAAAAAAAAAAATCCACCTCCTGTCTCAACGCATGCCCGCAGGCGAGTGAATTAAAGGGTACGTAAGTGGTGGGGGACGTGTCTACCGAGGCCAACTGGTCAGATACCCCTCCACCGCTCTGTTGAGGATACATCAAACCAGTCCCAATATTTATTGAACAGACCGTGTATGTAAATGAGATAACTAGTTCAATTAATTATAAATTGTATATGTACGTCGATGATAGCACCCTGATTGTAGCTCATGAACATATTTTAGAAGCAAAAAGTCATAACTTAACTAAACTTAAAATGTGGTGTTACAATTTTGGTTTGTTCATAATGGAAAAATCCAAGAGTCCTATTTCATGACTTCTCTACACAGACTATATATATTACTGACCAGCAAATACGATACGCTCTGCTGTAGTACCCAGTAAGGTAGTATTGTTGAGAGCCCAGCAGTATGCATACAAGGCTTCCTCCAAGGCTCGTGGGAATGGAGCCTGTAATCATAAATACCATCTTATTACAGGCAAAAAAGATCTAACACTGTTATAACAGCATACAAAGTTCTCTAGCTTACAAAGTCTAATACTACATTATACCAAAGAAATAAACCTTTCCAGTGCAAAACTCCTAGAAGAACTATATTTCTCTTTTAAATTTCACGATGTCCTACAGCAATGAAATTTGGTACATATGAGCCTCTTGTTCTCGACAGAAAAAGTAAAGACTTGTCATTAAGTTCCGAGTTTAAATTAGAAATACCTCAAAATAAGTTTCAATTTATAGCAATTTAATTATTTGTTGCACTTCTTGATTATTTTTAAAAGTAATAAACGTAATCTATAAAACAATGTAGAGTTCCTGTATCTGGAAAGAAATAGCCACGTAGAATATTCCTAAGGTCAATCAACAATCTTTTTGAGCACATCCTTGCCTCTGCTTAGCTAAAGAACAAGTTGTAGTTCCACATGACTAATTATCAGATTAATCTACAGTTGATCTATGAGTTCATTTCTATGTTTATTATTTACTAACATTTAAATCGAACATTCTGTAATATTATTAAGTTAAAATAGAGCATTTTTCATCAGTATAGTCAATTATATTATAATTCCACAAGAATCAAACACAATAAAGTTTCCAAGTTGTAAACAAAACAGATCAAAAGGTATCTCTGCACATGTATATTGTTTGCTTATTGTGTTGTGTGTTGACTGCTACAAACATGTATGTTAGTTGGGATGATGTCACGTCTGTCATGCTTGTCATGTCTTGTCATGTTGTCACTTATGTTACATCTCCAACAGCTATGGTTCAACTGTTACAAATTCAGTGTTAGCTTTCTTTACTAGAGGAAATAATATGATTGTAATTATTAGATCTGCAAGTGCTGTGGCCATTTCCACAAGCGTTATTCAACAAATTTTCATAAACCCTTTTTTGTTCTTTTAGTAAAGTGAAGAATGTGTCAAATCCTATTATGGCTGAAAACTTAAAAAAATATATGACATTTTTTTGCAAAACGCTTGTTTTGCTTTCTTATAAAAAAGTTAAGTTTGAATGAAATTTATATGTATTTAATATTTTTTTTAGGTTTTTTAGGGTGATGCAATGAGAAAGACCATACAAACTAATTAAATTTAATGTATAAAATATTTTTGTAAACCTTGAAAATACTTAGCACATTGGCTACAATGACGTATTTGTTAGCATCAGCGTTATTATCGATAATGGCCACTGTCCGTAAAAACTAAATTTGACGTAATTTTGGAGTTGAAAAATATTCTAATATCGATTATTTTAGCAATTATCTATACTATTATATCGATGGTCAGTTAAAATATAACGTGTTCGATTTTGAAGCTGGTCGAGCCTCTCGAAATCAATTGTCGTTTACTGTTGTACCGTATGACGATAACACATGAGGGTGGTGACTTCTGAGGTCGTAGTAATAAATACTAGAAATACAAAGTTTACTTATAAGTTCAATTTAATTTACTAAAACTTACAAGCACCACTTTTGGATGGTAAAGGAAAAGTTATGTAATGCCACGTTTCTGCCAATTAGAATATAATAATTAAAAACGTATATCTTCTAGGTGGGCCTAAGATATCCAATGTTCTCTGAAATTATGTCTACGATGTTTTACTTTATAAGACATTAAGATTTTACTTCCCTTCGCAATGTGTAGACTCACAACCCGGGTGTCGGCGTCTTGGCACGAGACAATGGCGCTGTAGTCTAAGAAGGGTTATGTCTAGTCGGTGGTTAGTAGACGAAGAGTAGAAGTTAATAAACTGGTAGCCATCTACTCAAATAATATGTGCCCTGTGAGCCGTGAGACACGTGGGACACGTAAACTCGCCTAAAACAAATTCGCGACGGTATTAGCCATTTAATGATACAAATTACTATTTATAAAAACGTGTTCGCCATAAGGACGACGCCACAACTTTTATCTATCTCAATCAAGCAAATAAAAGATCTTCAAGGGTACGTTACTTTACTATTTACAACTTTACTTTACGTTACATTAATTTTTATACGTTTGGCATCAAAGGGCTAATTTAATAATCCGAAAAGATAAATTTTACTTACGGACAAAGCGCGCGAGGTCTGCTCGGTCACATAGTTGGGCTGCTACAAAGGGTTATAAGAAGATATTCATACGCGTGCCAATTAGGTAGTTACTCCGCCCAATAATTTAGTTCCGGAACATTGGATGTAAAATAATATTATATTATACTGGCTGACTAGGTTGCGAAATTTACATTGTATGAAATTTAATTAGCTGATTTACGGTACACTGTTATATCTGTTAACTGTTTGTTTTAATTAGTTGCTGTTTGAAATGACGTCACTGTAAAATGACCTTTGTGGTAATATAAAGTCGTGGTAAAATGATGTCATCTTTTTTAAGTTTTAGTAACTTTTGGAAAACATTCTAAATGAAATTAAAATTTAAGTGAATAATGGTAACTTTGATGATGATATTTTGAGTAAAAGTGGTGATGAAGAAGTGGCCTAACCTTCAAATTTGGGAGTGGCAAAGACAAGCTAATGAACCACATGATTTTATTTTTAGTGGTAGATCTAATTGTAGCTATGAGACTGAATACTTAAAATATAAGATAATAAAAGACAATTTGATCACGTTATATGGTTGTTAAGATTTTTAATTGACCCCAAGCACCCCACACAATGATTCTCATTGGAAAATAAAAAATTAATTCAGTACTTGAGGGTAAAAATATTTTAATTTTAATTGGTAGTCAATGGGTTACATGCATAAAGTAAAATTATATTTAAAAAGCAAGGATTCGGCTAAAGAATTATTGTAAAATACTAATTTCATTGCTTTATTCATTAATTTCATTACTTAATAAAGAATAATTTATACAATAGGATAAATGCATTATAATAAATTTTAAACATATAATATTTGTAAAACCATCAATACTAATCCAGGTTCTCCATGACATGATGTGTTTTGAAGTGCGTTTTGATATGACAGGTATTTTTCAGTATTTTTATGGCTATACTATATAAAAAACAATAAATATCTAAATAAAATTCATATACAATACGTGTTTGAGTAATAAAAATGAACATCGCATTTTAATTCAATTAAATGTTACCGTTTACCGCTACTGCTAATGTTCAGCTTGTTGGCAACTATAAAAGAATAAATTCACTATCACTTAGGTTTTCTTTACTCATACAATTACTTGAAATAAATGTTCATTCGAATGATTACCGACAAGTACCAATGATGAATTTCAAACTTTATGGGACGTCAAGTTAAGAATCTAATTCTAACTTATTACTGGTGAGTACCTCAGGAGCGAGACTGTAGTCAACGGACAGAATGGGGGCAGGGAGGCCCTGAGCCCATTGGCGGAGATAGGCCTCGTGTGATCGGGAGCTCTGGGCCACGAAACCTCCGCCATGGCAATGGAATATCAGCCCCTTGGACGGAGGTACCAAACTCTCCTTGCCACCTGCCTCACCCACCTTTAGACACACATCACTACATTACAAAACAAACATAATACATTACACAATGTATAATAGTTTTCCTTTACTTCCTTACACATATATCTCTAATAACGAACAAAGGACTATTTTCTGAGTTACTTGATCGTGCAAAACTAATGAGGATGTGAGAAAAAGTGTATATTAGTTTTTTATAGGGGCCTAGATTGCAACCGACAACAAATTGCTTGATTTCCAAAAACTTCCGAATTAAGGGTTAAATCTGTGAAAAAAAACCAAGCCCTAAACTGTTAAACAGAACATGATTTATTACAAAAAAGATATAAATTCTGTTAGTATTATAATTAACTAAGAATATTTAGTTGGTAATTAAACGTGACCAATGTTGGATTTCTATCTCATTTTATCACTGTAAAATTAAAGATTTTTGTAATTGAGTTCACTTTTGACAGTGCGGTGTCTCATACTAAGTTATGATCTCTTTAATATACTGATACAACCCAGTGATATATAACACGTCTTGAATTCAACACATCTTGGGGTTAAACTTGTATGTGCTATATTTTTTTATATTTAAAAGGTTCTGTTAAGTATTATTACTTTTAAAGAAATATAGGATGTGTTTTCATAGGACTTGATGCAAAATTAAACCTTAAATTCAAAAGTTTAAAGTAAGTACTGAAACCAAATTACACTTTAAAAATATGCTAAATATATTTATATGATTTACAAATAATAACTAGGATAATCTGTGTAAACTAGGAAAAATCAAAATAAGTTTTGACTTTTTGCCCATTTCTTGAACAAAAGTAAGGATAAACATAATTTTATTATAAGCTTTTTAAATTGTATTTTTCTAATAAAATACATTTTTAAATATTAATTATCTCTATAGAAATATTCACAGCTTAATACATCATACTTTAGCAATAGAAGTAGGTCCCAGACTAAAGTAAATTATTACCGTTCCTTACAAATGTAAATTAAAACATACTACAAGAGATTATTATAAAGTAAGGACCATTTTAAATACAAACCCAAACAATATATTTTTTTACTAATTTATTTTTAAAGCAACTATGTAAAAAAATAAGAAAAATGAACACATTATTTAAAAAATTCACAAAAATACAAATCCAAGCCAATTTTATGTTGTTACAGCGGATATAAACAAAATTTATATTGACAAGGCAGCTTGCAATTGAATAAAACAAAAGCCAGAAAGATAAACAATCCAAAACATTCAACAGATGTTGTACCAGATAAAATACTAATTTGGAAAAATTAAAAAATAATATAAATTTAGATTGCTTTCCCTTTATTAAAAAAAATAAGTTATACGAAGCTGACTATACAAAAATCATGGAAGATTCCAATAAATTTGAACATTGCCGTTTTGAAACATTTAAAATGATTTAGTATTTAATCTATTGCTTTTGAAGAGAACCCACCATGTGTTGGCGTTTAAAAGCTGACAGCAGTCTGACGGAGAGTGGAGAAGGTCCACTGTGTGATCTCGGTATGGAAATATCCACTAGGAACCCATCTGCTCTCGGAGAACTCAGGGGTTCGGGCGGGATAGAAATCATTCAGTTAACTTCCACTGATGGATGGACAAAGTTTGGCAGCCTGTTCATCAGCTCTACAAACAAAATAATAAAATTTTATTTAATTATTTAAGTTATTAAATTTCATCTTACATTTTTCGGAGGTATATCTTGAAAGCAAGTTCTGTTTTACTGGTTAAAAACATAATATATTTTAAGAAAAGTATATTTATTGCTAAAGATTATTTATAAATTAATATTATTTCCGCGCAGCCTCTGTAAATAAATTAAGCAGGTGGTATTAGATATGCTGATGCGGAGAATTCCTTTAGGCAGAAAAAAGCGATGATGTAAAGAAAATGTTTATAACTTCCAAAGCAAATGTCACACACACTTACTTGGCTTACACTTGTTATTTGGTTGTTTTTAACGAATGGTTCGATTGTTTTTATCCAAAGGATAAAACAAGACTATGAAAATATGAAATGAATATGATTAAATTATATGAGATATTTCTCAAGTAATGAGATTTGTTTAAGTGGCTTCAACACATGTGTTTGGCTCCTGGTAACCTATGGGGAGAACTCTTTCCTCTATTTCACAAAAGCAGTTACTCATTGATATCAAACTGGGCAAGTTATAAATATTGTATGGTTTCTTTGATGTCGAAGTCTAGGCCATAGTTGGTTTTGTTGTTTAGTAGTGTTATTGTTAAATTTATGATTTTAAAATTGTAATGTACGAGTACGAGATTCTTTTTGTTACAGTAATTTATTATAACTCTTATTGTGTACGAGTTTTACACACATCGAAGTTGGATAATATATCGAATTGTTCGATAATAGCAATCAAATAACAAATGTAGGCTGTTTATTAAAGGCTCCCCACAAATAATGTCTTTTAACAACTAATAAATCAATAACAATATGAAACACTTTAAAACTACTAAATATGTTCTGCAACCAAGAAAACATAGCCTACTAAACTGTATTATAAAGAAGAAAATTAAATAAGAATTGAAAATTTAATTTGAGTATCAACCCACCTACAGTACTTTCAGGCATTTTCTTATTAGACCAGGACAGGTTATTTATTAATCCCTTTATTATTAATGTTTATTTTTTACATACAACAACGTACTTCTAATTTCTTTTACTGCACATAAGTTTTTAAAACAAATAGTGATACTGAAAATTTTATTACTTATTTAGGGTGGCCACGCTTCTGAAAATTTGAAATTCTATGACTTTTCCAGACTGGTTTAAGTAAAAATCCAGGTTTTTGGAGAGCTTGTTTTGGTATTACGACATGCGGATATACAACTGTATTGTAACTGAGACCCCACTTCAATCTCCAAATAATAAATAAACTTAAGATTTGAGACAAATAAGGTTTATTTATGCTAAAACTTCAACATGAAGTGAAATAAAATCATTCAATCTGCAAGAAACATTTTTATTGACACCTAAAATAAAACTCTTGGCATGATAAGACAATATTATTTCAGAATTACAATTTGTGAAAAAAAAAACACTAAAATGGTACAGTTATTCTTATGTAATTAAGAAATTAAGACAGCCATTTCCTGCATAACTTCAAACTAGCTACAACTTATATTGTGTTTTTCAATTCTCAATTTCAAGCCGGAGGGCTTCAGACTCTTGTTGTTTTTGTACTACTATCTTAGTCCTTTTTTGCATAAGGTCGTTGATAGTAACCTGAATTCTCTTCCTAGTTTCCTTTTTATCGGCGGCTGCCACATTTGCCTTCCTTTGGTCTGTGAGGTATTCTTGACACATAGCTCCAGGCCTGACGACATTCCATGATTATCTTTTTATCAATGTTGATATTATTTGCTCCACCAGCTCTCTTGATCCCCTCATAGACAAGGCGTTGGGAAATAAAATACCTCTCTAGAAGGTTGTCATCTAAGATTTCTTTATTAATTGAGAAACCTCGCTGTACAAAAGCATTTCTATGACTTAAAATTAGAACCTTCTCGATTAAAGCTTTAAATCTGTCGGAAGCATTGTTTTTCAAGAGAAATCCTCCAGAAATAGTCTACACGCTCTAAGCACTTGTTAGTTTTGAGTAGTTTTTTAATGTTTCCTACTAACCATCGACTTCAAAACTTTCAGGATTCAGTCGCATGCATTTACCTTGATCCAATTGCTCCTGTATAATATTTCAAGAGCACTTTTCAGTTTCTTGAGAGCAGTGTCGGTTTTGTGATCCAGGAGAGATGGGTCATAAAGTGTTACAGCTAAGCACAGGTCACTTTTCAGCGGAGACTTAAGCTGAAGTTTTGTGCACATTGCTTTCAGAAAGTCTACACACTGCTACTTAAACTTAAGTAGCTCTTGCTTATCACATTTCACTTTTTTCTTCAGCTTTCACACCAAAACTAAACTTAAAATTTTTTGGTTCAATCAAAATGTTTTATTTTTTAATTTTACTTTGATTGGAGGGGAAACCTCAGAGAGAGAGAGCAGTTTTTATAATAAAAAATATACTTAACAAGTTGTGCAACAGAACTGACAAGTCGGTGTACAAAAATGGTACCAATGGTTCATCGGCTTGGTACTTCGTCAAAAATGGCTTGACAAGACTAAAGATGTAACTGAAAAATACTAGTTTAGCAGTCAACAACTTATCACCTAGTGTACTGGTAATAACCTTATAGCAATGAATATCAGGTGGTTTGGGAACACCTTCTCCAAATTGGTCTTGTATTCATTCAAGAGAGGCACCATTTTGATAGCTGCACTCTCTCCACTAAGCAACCACCTCACGGCACAAAATTTGGGGAGCATGATGTCTGACTTTGTTACTTGTACACAAAATTCCCTTCTGGCAGGAACATCTTCAAAAAAATTGTAGAGAGCCCTAAGAAATTTAACTAGATTCCACTTAGCCCTGATTTGAACAGATTGTTGAGGATGTGCAAACCACAGGTGCCTATAAATAAAAAATATAGGATCATCATCATTATTTTCAGTCTGAAGTTCCTATTCCAGATCTTTCACAAACTTTAAATTTACATTAAGTCTATCGATAGTCAATGAGAAATATTTTTTCTACATTTATGTGCTTTGATTGACTTCTGAATTTTAAAATCAAATTGCTTCCAGTGCTTTTAGTCAAAGAAGCAGAGGTGAAATATCTTGTGGTCACTTCAACACTTACAGGATCCAAATACCTTAGTGCAATACCCATTTACTGTTCTGACTAACTTTATTCATGCTTTTGTCCAATATACAACACAACAACAAAACAAACACAACACAGAAAACAAAGGCAGATGATTCCTGGGCTTCCTTGTCCAGTAGGTCTCGAAAATACTCAACAATACCAAAGTTCACCAAATAACCTTTTTTAATACGCTCAAGTGAAATTTTTCCTGCGATTTGACTATCCGTAAACATTGACTCAAACACTTTGGATGCAACTCCTGATAGCAGGAAAACCAGCCTAAAACAGCTACCACTAAATTTTCCAGGACCAAATTTTGAATTTAAATGACTTTCCATGACCTACTTTATTTCCATGAATTTCCAGGAATTCCAGAAGCGTGGCCACCCCTATGTATATTGCGATAGAGTTAAATAATTACAGAGTTTTGGAGTTATACTTGCATCATAACTGAAGTAATGTTAAATGCAATTTACTTCACACTGATCTCCCCACAAATCACTTCAATTTCAAAATCGATAATTAATTATGAGAGTTTACAGCCTTATATATAGCATTTATCTTAGTCAGTTGAAATATTTAAGAAACTTATTCTAGAAATCAAAATAAAACATTGTCTTCTTAAAAGCCTTTGTCCACCAAATCACCGGAATCATATTCATGACCAAATTCAGCCACAGAGATCATTGTAAAATATTCATATTTAATATGTTTATTATGTAATTGTTGAAATTAGTAACTATGGTTATTACAAATTCAGCAAAATATCATTCTAAATTCCAAGTTAGTGTGACCTATACATAAAATCTGAAGTATTAGTAAAACATTCACTGGAGGAAAAAACTACAGTCCACAAGAAATATACTACACCTATAAATGTTCCATCCGGGTCTGAGATATTTGTTCAATATTTTGAATATTCTGAAATCGGCTAAGCTGAAACGAACACTTTAAATGTCAGTGAGCGGCTGGGACATCAACCCATGCAGCAAAAATTCTCCGTTGATTAAGAAGATTTTAACTGACACCAACACTAAATGTCAGTGAGCAGCCGGGACATCAACCCATGCAACAAAAATTCTCCGTTGATTAAGAAGATTTTAACTGACACCAACACTAAATGTCAGTGAGCAGCCGGGACATAAACCCATGCAGCTGAAATTGTCCATTGATAATGAAGATTTTAACTGACACCAACACTTTAAATGACTGTGAGCGGCTGGGACGTCAACCCATGCAGCTGAAATTGTCCTTTGATAAAGAAGATTTTAAACTCACCCTCTAAATCTGTCATCAGGCCCCGGACTTCAACGAAAGCACCAGAACTCATATCAATAACATATTACTTGCACGACAAACAATGTTTTCCCCAGTGTAAACTTTTCACTAACCCCCTAAAATTTTTGGTAATTTACTGTTTATAAACTAATTCTTAAATTCTGTAATAGCTTAGTGGACTCAAGTATTGCCTGTACTTGGGGGGTGGCGGAGGGTAGCTCGCAAATAAAAATGTTGATAATATTTCTTGTTTTTATTTACAACACTAGTATGAAACTAAAAATGAAATATCTGAGATTAATGAACCAAAAATTTAAAAAAAATAAATATTACTATAATTAGTGTATTCAAAAGTATGTGAAAACTAATATTTTTTACATTCTTGCTGTCTGAATATTACCAATGGATACGTAACAGTTTGTTGAATCGTGTAAATATAACACATGTACCTTCAAAACCCTTTAATACTTTCTGGAGTAAATATATATATATATATATATATATATATATATATATACTAAAATATATAGTAGTTACTGTATTTTACCTGTATTTAAATAAGCTTAAGTACATTTTTACCTGTCATTGGTTTTATTATAAATAATTATAAAGCTTCTAATTATTGTTTGTTTATTAATAATTATTTATTATTAGCAATCCAGGTATTATGAAAAAAATTTACACGATCAACAAAGCAGACTTCATGAAATACTATAATTTTATAGCATAGCATTTCATTAGTATGGACATGTATATAATAAATATTTTACAAATATTCATAAGTTACTTTAAGTTTTATTATTTTATATTTCTTTAAGTTTAAGTTTATATTTCCCCCAACTTAATTTTTAAATAATTTAAATTGCAAATACAAACGCCGAAAGACTGCGTTCTCCATAAAACAGGAAACACGCTGACGGCAGTGGTTAGAGTGATACTACATTATATTTTTTGATTAGTTGTACGGCATGAAATACAAATAGAATATGGTTTAAATTTGTATTCGTCTTACAGTCAGCCATGACAAAGTTGTCGTGGTACAGCTTTTAACTAATTATAATTTTTATCTTTATTATTTTGGCTCTATTTCTAAAAATAATTAAAAAACAGAAATTCCGTTTTATTGCCACGAGTATATATTTTCAACTATAAACAATATATTAAGTACAAAAGGAGATTTTGTATTAGTAAAATTTTAAAATTAAATTCAAGCTTAATTATTAGCAAATAAGGAGACTATGGTACTAATTAATTACTATGCTAATCAATCATAGTAATATTAAAAATTAATCATAGTTAATAAAAAAATAGTGTCATCACAAAATGCCTTGACATTATAATGGCCCAACGTTTGACATATGTCCAAGAAGTAGTTCATAAGTTTGACCTATTCTACTATAGTAGTGTTTATGGTTCTACTTGAGTTACTGTATATCCTTTATTTCTGTAAGTAGCTGAGTTATGAAATTTGGAACTCCGCGGTAATGAGTTTAACCTTTTTTTCCAAAACTTTTCAGTAAATTCGTAAATACATCTGCTGCTGATCAGAGATGGCACCTTGATTATCAAAATACTTGTTGAGAGATTAGTTACTCGATCATCTAAGTGATTAATTTTCATATTTCGGTGGTTACCACAAACCGAAAAACCAAAAAAATTGGATTCAGGACTATATAAATTTTAGAGCCGGAAAAAGATTTAAAATAAGAAATTTTAATCTTGCTTATATTATATTTATTATAGCTTGGCACACTTAATTATAAACGGAAGATACATAATCAAAGTTTGATTAACGCAACATGAAAATCCTCCAAGTAACAATTTTCAGTTTCCGTATTTGGTTTTTTTGGTGACGCTATAATTATTAATTATGTGTTTAAGAGTGTTTTCAAATGTTTGAGCTAAGCAGCATACAATATGAGAATAAAATAGTCATTCATTTATTTAACAACTCGATATCCTCCTATTTCAAACTTTATAAAAATCAGCATGGCTGAAGATGCCTTTGTTAAGAAAATATCCTCCTTCCATTTGATAAAGAGTACCTTGTGTGTTTATGCAGTGTAACTTTGCTCTCGGACTCTTGACTACGGCGTTTTCCCCTGCCAGGAACAAGTTTCCCCAAGTCCGTTACACGGTGACGCTGCTTTCACAGACGATACATTCAACAGTCTCTGTTTAACAGTAGCAAAATTTTCTCTCGACTTGGATCTTACTACAGTTAGTCGGATTTTGTCTTGTAAACTCAAATATCTGAACAGTCTTTTTAGATGCGAGATTTTTAATTTTTTTAAATTAAATAATTTAATAGTTATTATTTCCTAGTTGAATTATTGGTAGAGCGTTAGCAAAGTAAATCACTGCAGAAATAACATAATAATCTATGTAGTTCAAGAATTGAAGCGTCATTTTATGTCAAACCACCATGATTGCATGTGCTGTGCGATTTGGTACCAGTAAGATTTGGATAAGTCTCTTTTAGATGTATGATATATGCATGTGAAACCACCATAAACGAGTGTGCTACGGGATTTGGATAAGGATTTGTGAAAATTTTTAAAATATCTTATGAGCAACGATAAATTTGCAAGATAATGTAATTAATTTATGAATAAACTGATTGCAATTATATTGAATCCATATGTGTCTTAACAACATATTCAGCATAATTCAGTAAAACCCTAGTATGCGTCATGTGGTGGCGATACCACCTTGCATATATCAAAGATATGGCTATCTCTTCCTGAAATATATCCAAATCTTTTGTGACTTTTTATCGTATTTTATATACAAGATTTATTTGTATTTTACACATCAAAATATAGCTTACATATTTACGGATTATATCGAAACACTGTACATGTGAACGTAGGCTACTAAGAATATTTATTATTTTTGAATGAAAGTAATTGTATTTAAGGCTTGGCATAGAACTGAATGTTTAAAAATAACTCTATGAACTTAAACAAACTTTATTTTTTCAAACCAGTTATTTCGTATTACTTTTTACAAAATATTTAACATGGCAATTAATTCTTTGATCTTATTGATAAGAAAGTCATATTACTTTCCAATCATCCAATTTCCTTCCCAAGATTCCTTCACAATGTTAAAGTAATTTCGCCCTGAGCTCGTTGACGTCTCTCAGTTATTCACGCTTCACTTGGCACGGATTAACTGCCTTGAAGATTGTCTGCATGGTTTAAAAATGTCGAATCCTTCAACTGAAAAAATTTATATTTGTTACTTTTTAGCTCTCTTCTTAATATTTATTTGTCTGGAACTTGTGTTGGTACTTGAAATAATTGTAGAAATGTATGTTATTACATGCTATGTATCATTAAAATATTTAAGTAGATTTAAACATATTTGAATCTGTATATAAAGTTATATAGTTTTTATATTTGTCACCACGCACCCCAAAAAATTATAACTACGCGTAAATATAGCTAAAGGATTCAATTAACTTACTACAATTATTTTTGGTGTTTTTTAAAAATGAAGATGGACACACCGGCATGCATATACGAACCTAAAACAATTTTGAGATTCACGTTTTTTTTTGAATATTCTACCAATTAGGACGTTTATTAGGTTGAGAAATTAAAGTTAATGGGAACGTTAAGAAATCATAAATACCCTTTAAAATCTTGCAAATTATCCATAATTTTAGAACTGAAACGATTCTAAAGTTGAGAGAACTTAAGAGTAAAAGTATGTAGAAATTAAGCGTGATCTTAAGAACAATACAACGATAGCATGAAATTTCGGTTGTTTAGTCAACGAATTATATCAACAAAATGTCTCTTACTATGAACAAAAGTTGTCTCTTGAGCATAGGTCCAGTTCGCCCCTGTATTATTGCAGAGTCTGGAATTTGAAACTGCCAGAGACAATCTTGAGGAAATGAGAATGCCTCTTCACCGTCAGTACATTATATTTTTATATTTTTAATCTCTTTGTCTTGATTTTAAAACGATACTAGGAATTTATTTAAGAGCTTCTTCATCGCTGACTATGTTTGATTATCTTTAGACGTTTATGACTCAAATCGTGAAATAGTCTGTGACAGCGTCCGATGTCAGATACTGCAACTAAGAGGATGTGTACAGATCAACATTGAACAAACCCTTCCTTCCATAGCTACGTTATCTGCAAAAGCTGCTAGTTATTCATGGTTTTGATAAAACAAGCATTTCAGTCATAACTATTTATCCAAAGATTAAAGATTTATTTTTAAAGGATAACGGATGACCCCTCGAACACTTGATCCGATCTATATTTTTACATGTAAAAAGAAGAAGGAAGTATTAGAGAACGTTAAATATAATCGTTGAGATATAATACTCCACTTTATTATTTGTATTTGATTTATACACATTAATATGTATATGAATAACTATAAATTATAAAAGGCAACGTTATAAGGCGCAAGACATAACATTGCAACTATTATCGAAGGGCTCATTATTGTTTAGTATGCTTCGTTATAAAGACACCAATATGAAAATTTTATATGTCAATGTATAAATCTGTCCCAAGAACATTGAGGACAATGTTAAATAGGGTATAGATCAATATTTAAACATCTAAATAGAAAAATATAATTACACTAACAGTATAAATACAAAGTAAATAATATTTCAAACGCAATGAATGATAAAAAAGTTTAAAAAACCTCTTCGCAAATGCAGTTTTTCAATGTATAATGAGCTGATTATTGTTTATGGTTCCACTTGATAGACGTCAATATTTTGTAAGTAGCTGATATACCGCTGATATATCTGATATTAATGATATAGATAATATTAACTTATTCTGTGAGAAACCCTTCAAACCACACGGGAGACAAATATCCACTCCCTGGCTGGAAGAGCTGCTGTGAGCAATGAAGATTTTTCGCTTCAATTCCCTTATTAATAGGAGATAATTCACTTTTGCTTCCAGTCTAGAAATTTTATCATCCAATTCTAGTGTATTCATTAAAGAATTCTCAGTTGTTGAATGTGTTTAATCACAATACAGTGACTACATGCAATGTGCATGCAAGCGTTCAGTATGTTTGTCATATGGTTTAGTCTGTATCGGTTCTTTAATTTAATTATTTTATTTAACGCTTAAATTTGAAATAGAACATGACTATATGTTACGCACAACTACATGATTATGAGAAGTTTATAATATTTATACATTTATTATATTTTCTTAACACTCTTTTCTAGAGAAAAACGTTTCAAAAGGAACACTTTGAGTATAGTTTGTATGTGAAAAGTGACATTTCAATAAAAGTAGACAAAGTTCCTTGACAAAATTTCAATGTACGATCAATCACGTTTCTGTAACCTACTTTTCATTTTCAATATATTTCTTTAAAGATTTCTTACTAACTTTGCATGGAATCCTTGATTATATTGTAAAATATATTTTTATATTATTTAAACAAAATGATCGATTGATCTGTCATAAATAAAAATGTTCACAAATTATGTTTAATTTTCTAATAATCTGATTTTAGTTTTGTTTTAACAAAAGAGTGACTATGTGGTACAATTTATTTCTTTCTGTTTTTATTCACTTGAAAATGCTGCTTGAATATCAGCCATGTAAATGCTTTAATTCACACCCAAACTAAAGAGACATAAAAATACCACTTAAACAATATTTTGATGAATATCCTTTAGGTTCACTATTAATATTATTTTTAAATCAACATTTTTAACGTTTGAGGTTTTGACAATATTAAATCTAACATAAATTTATGTAATTAAATTGTATCTGCTAACATATAATCAAACTGTAATTTAAAAGTCTGGGTATATTCATACAATGTCCATAAAAATATAGAAATTCCAACATAAGAAAGTTTCTTATTCATTTATTAATGTTGTAATATATTTAACTTCATAAGATAGTAAATTTTATCACTGAAAACTATATTTTTTGAAAATTATATTAATTTCAATACTTCTAAAACCACTCTTGGAGTTGCAATATTATGAACAAAATATCGTAGAATTACAACAATGTTAGAGCTTGAATTAATTTCAATAATTATACTTAAAATATTTTATTTATATTAATTTTTGTCATACCATTTCTATTTAAAATTGGTTTGCTCAGTACTAAGCTGATAGAGTTTCATTATTTCTTTATAGTAAAATATTATTTTAATTGTAATGGATTTTATTTTAACTAGTTTTATTACTGTACCCCCATCATTACTTGTAGTGGTAGATATTTTATCCAAGTTGAGCAAGGACTTGTAAAATACGTATTAAGTGCTACAAATACAACCATGGGTTTATGTCTAAATAAAATTTATATATTCATTGCAGCTGCCTATAATACCATGTAAACCTGTGAGAGTTGTGACTTTACATTTAACTTTTACCTTATGGCTACAAAATCAATAGAGTTCTTCCTTGATATAAAAGGAAACTGGTTTAATGTTTAGGATATTTCTTGCACGAGTTACAGAAAAATGGACAGACAGAGACTGAAACGAATATGACCCGCCCAACCTTTCAATGTCTTCTACGAAATTATTAGGAATGGCCTACTATGGTATAATACACCCACGTCTGTATTACAGCTGAAGATTATAAGATATTTGTTCTAAATATAAACTTGAAAGATGTTTTAAATGTAAAATAATACGTCAAAGTCTTTTTACTGAATCCCAGAGAGTTATACCAAGAGGCACTTAGGGATCATGGATTACTGGATTTAACATGCTTCAATATTCTCGAGGTCGTTCTCATCTGTCGACACAAAATGAGTTGGAACAGAGCAGGGAACGTTTGACGTCTCTAGTTGGTGTCACACAAATCAATATGCACCCTGATTAAATCAAACAACTTAATGACAAAAAATGAAAGCTTGTAGAAAATATCGCATACTTTTAACGCGCTTTACATTGTAGATGTGTTCCTGATGAGCCCGTGAAAATGCTTTAAATCATGACAACTCCGGCTCTGATAGAGAACTAGACTAAAGTTTTACGTTTAGAAAACACAATTTAAATTATGTATTTCCTCTATTTAGTCTGCTGATGCATTCCATTCATTTGTTACTTTTTCTATGCAATGAAGGTTATTATTATGATGACTCTATATAACAGATCGATTGGGTCCTTTAATAGATTGTTAATATAGATGTATTAAAGCTTGTTCTGTTTTTATGACATGCATGGTAATAGACATAGATTAGAAAAATAGCGGTCTTTCTTACGAAGAACACTAATTAGCAAATGATCACAACAGATGTTCACAGCAAACTAGAAACTACATTGTAAAAAATTGAAATTACATATAGGATCAGCCACACGCAGTACAGTAAAGCTGAAGCTGACGTCACGCATATGTTACCACAATGTCTTGTAACTTTGTTAACACAAAGGTCCCTTGTCGCACGTTACAGCAAACTCGGGGATAAGGAACTTTCTTTGGCAGCTCCCTCCCTAGATTAGTGACTACTGTAAACTGTTATTGAAAAGCTAAATCTCCGTCCAGCTGTCCTCAGCTTTTCTCAGAAGTAGGCTACTTAGCTTTGTATACATATGCATTTATCTCGATTAAGAATAAAGACTTAAGATGTGGCTCACAAAATGCCAATACTAAATTAAATTACAGACGTAAAAATATACGCTTTTTGACATATTTTCTTGGTCCCTGCAACAAGAGAAATTTAAGATTGCCGTCAGATATTTAATTCACTCCCCAAGCCACCGCAATGGGGTTGAGCGTACGTTCTGAGGCTTAGAAATTGGATGTAAAAGATCTACAGGCTGAAAAAGAATAGAAAAATCTTTTAGGCATGCCAAACGTTTTTTTAGCATAAACTTAATTGGTATTCTGTCATTGACCTTGAATCAGAAGTTTGTGGCTTTCATACATTCTCAAGCAACATCGCCCTGCACTCTTGCGGATGGTTGGGGAAATAAAAAAGTTTACGCAGTATTGTATATTTTCCCTTCATCTTGTAAACGATGTAGCTTAAGTACTGCATCTAAATGCCCATACAGTGTGTTAAGAGATGTATTATCAAAAAATTTTATTTTATTAATGAAACTACAATTATAATTATGACAGTCCCTCGATTATTATAACTTTTTACAAAACAAATAAGCTATAAAAGTCAAATAAAATCTAAAATCTACATAAAACAGTATCTTATAAATAAGTAAAATAATACATTATTGTGTAGGTCTAATACCAACAGTTTTTCCTCTTTTACCTGTCAGTGAATTGGTATATTTGTTACCTTATAACAGATATATAAATTTAACCGGAATATAAAGTCAGATTTTTTAATGAGCTTTCTCTCCAGTTATGTTACGTTTTCAATAAATAAATAGAATATCTACGGAGATTTTTTATGTGATAAAATTCAAAATTGTGTCTTAAACTTAGTTCTATTACATTTAATTTTAAAAATTGGCTTTCGGTACTTACTATTATTTAAAAACTAGGCTTTTTCTCACGATTACACAATGGAAACAAAAATGTTTTCCTTGTGAATATGTTATATTTAGTAAACTAATTCAGGGTGTTTAAGAAAAAGCAATCCTCGTGTTTAGATATTGTTTTATTATTATGAGAGTCAAATTGTATAATATGTTGCAGATACAAATAATTTTGACCAAAGTGAATTTTTAGTAGATACATAAATTTTAAGAATAATTATACTGTTATTGAGCATTTGTTGCTACTCGTTATAAATAATGTGGTAGTGAACATGAAATACGTGAGAAAATACAATAAAGATAAATATAATGTATTTAAAACAGTTCAAACTTCTCTGACAAAGTTAGTAGTGTTGAACAAAGTTGAAAAGTCAAACTACAGTAAGCGCCACTATTGTGTGACAGAGGACTCGGACACTTGACTTGAGTTTCATGGGACAAGAAAGCTGAGTCTACAAACTTGTTTCAAACTTTCAATAAAGCGAACACTAAATTATAGTCTGCCTTAGCTTCATTACATTTTACCATAAAAATAAACGTCGTACGTTTTATTTGTTTATTTTGAAATACTAAATATTAATGTAATTATATTAAATTAATTTTAGACGTATCTGTATAGGATACTGATCCATAATTGATAAAAAAATATGCAAAAGTAATAAATTATGCTCAAATATAATTGAATAAATGTGTTTTATTGTTGTATCAGGACTTCCCGTGGTAGATAATCACTTACCTAATATATATTTGCGTATGATACTTACGTATTAAAGATGGCTATTTTAAGTAAATTTACTATCAGTTAGAGAAATCCATCTTGTCCTTAATATATTTGTATATATTCTGAAGTATTCTACGTTAATTTATTTGTATTTTCCTCATGTAAACCCTACCAGCTCGTGAAATTTACACCTTATTTATATTTTATGATTTTGTTCTATTTTGGACTCCCCCTAACATATTTTCAATACAGTACATAAGAATTCTAAATCTGTTTGAACACATTTCAAAACTTCTATTCGTTCCTTCAATATAATATAATGTATTTAGGTGAAGGGAAACTGTAATGTATTTAGGTGGGTGGCTGGACTCACCCACTGTATTCAACTACACTCTATTCGGCTCCTTACTAAATAAAGTCTGCAGTTTTAAGGACCTTGGGGTCGTCATGTCTCATGATCTCAGTCCGTGGAATCATATCTCACGCATATGCAACAAGGCCAATTCACTAATGGGATTCCTATGCAGAACATCGAAAGACTTTCAATCCCCAACTTTTTATTATCCATGTTACACTACTGTTAGCAGATTCCATGTTACACTCATTATAAACCTTATTTTAACTCACCATAATCCTTTATGTTATTATTGTTATTTTTCTCTGATTGTGTTTTGATTAATATTAAATAAAATGCTTGGTTATGGATAGCTGCCACCTTTGTTATAAGTTATGTTGTACAAAATGGTCTACCGTTGAAATAAATAAATAAATAAATAAGGGAAATAGAAGACTTCTTACTCCAAAACTTTTCTTTCAATAGCCCAATGATTTGCTTTATTTTATTTTATTTTGAACATACGTTCACCCTGTATATATTCATTAGTAAAGTACTAGTCTATAAAGTTATCCATCGCACTAAACAGCTCTATGTGCCATTGATAATTATATACTTTTTCCAATTCCAATGACCTGCTTTTTACAGAAAGTATAAAAATGGGCATTAAGGGGTTTACTTAAATACACATACTGGATGAAACAGCTAGGGTAGCATTCTATGTACATTTTTATTTCAGCAGCACAAAGGCTACTATGTTTTAGCTGTTAGATAAACAGCTTTAGTATGTCAAACAGTACGAAGGACAATAATATTAGATTTGTATCGAAACAAAGACAATTGCTATATGTGTATGAATCGATAAAGGAACAAAACAAACTGGCACATTTGCGTTCACTATTTTTGGTGTTCAGTTAAAAGCTAGGGATGCGTTTGTAAGATGTAAAATTTATAGAACTGGTGTTGGGTACAGTATAAATTCATATCCTAATAATAAAATTAAACGTTTAAGTAAACATATACTTTTAACTGTAAATTTAAGCTAGTACGGTATTCGGTACGTAATTCTCATCAGTACAGCAATGCAGATACCAAAACCAAAGTCACTAAGGTATCTAACTATTGCTACAGATTTATAAACTGTTATAAAAACCTATTTTAGTTTTTGTACATAAATAAGCAAAATGCCATCGTCGACGAACACAGTATTGTCCTTTTGAGTCAATGTATCCGAGATGTTCCAAATAGACTGAAAGATTTTAAATTTTTAACAGCGTGGAAAATGTTTTATCAATTTAGTCTGTTAGGCCACTACGTGTAGGTAATAATATTTTCAGTAAAAATTGTAAAATAAACTATTAACGTAGAAATAATACTATGCATATCATTGGAAGAGATAATGCGAAGGCTGTCCAAAAAGTAACGAACGTTTTTTAATGATGCGGCAGTAGTCGGGGCTACAGCCGCCATGTTGGTGTCAAAACACTCTGACGTTCAGTACACATTGAGCTGTTGTCGCGCTCAGTTTGTATCTCGACACGATAAGTTGTGGATGATTTTCATTGGGAAGTGTTAGATCGTTCGCCTTATAGCCCAGATCGGGCACCTAGCGACTACCACCTCTTTCCACCAATGAAGACCTGGCTCTCAACGCAGTTACAAGAGTGACGCAGAACTTCACGCTTGCATTAATCAGTGGTTAAGATCTAAGGCAGCAGAATTATACAAAGCTGGAATAGAAAAGCTTGTGTCACGTTATAATAAATGCCTCAATTTGAAGGGCGATTACATTGAAAAATAGCCTAAGAGCTGTAAAGTGTTCATAATAAAAAGTTATTATTATAGTTGCTTAAGTTTTAATTTGAACACGTACGTTACTTTCTGAATAGCCCTCGTACCTTCCGTTTCGTTATAAATATGTTTAAAACATAATAACTTATGTAATTAATCCTATACCAGTTGTAACACTAGAACAACTAGTTTTTAATATATTGCATAAAAGATTTCTTCTTCATGTACTCTCTATTCTATACAAAATGTTATATTACAAAACGCAAATTAAATAAAAGAAACTTTACTATTTTAACTTATACTGTTTAGAAAACACGTCATTGTTCCTCCCTTTTTAACAGTGTGAACTTAATACAAATATAAACAATTAGTGCTAATGAAAGCATTACAATAATTTTGTTTAAGAATAGTAATATTCTATTCCTGGTTTATATAATTAACATTATAATAAAGTCGTTTATCCTATATAAAGCTAATGGTGTAGCTATATTATCCTAACCATATCATCATAATAGTATAATAGTTCCAAATGTATAAAAATAAAACAATTTTAATTAATATTACACATGCAATAGACAAGGAAACAAGAACTGTAACTTGCTATTACTTTATGATAGCGGTAATGTATTGAACTTGTAGTTTCCAAGTTGATACATCAGATAGGTCAATTAACCTACAGCCTTGTCACTCCTATGAACTGTGTCGCGTCTAGACCCAATCACTTGTAATTAGCATCTCGCCAGTAGACGTAGTTCCAGTGACATACGAGTCACATATTGAGTGGCATTTAGTTAATAGAGTGAGTGTGAAACAACGACACTGCATAATTTGTATACCTTTTAGATCATATGTTGAGTGTTAGAAGTTTTCAGATTGAAAAATAATGTGACACTTGTATATTTGCTTATTAATTAGTTTTTGTTCCATGAGCGATATAATTATTGAAAACTAACCATTCTCTGAAACTATTCATATCGTACTTACACAATTTAAACAAGAAAATAGTTTCTGCATAGCATAATATGAATAAACGATTAAACTTACTCTATTCCTCTATACTCTATCGTCAACATTTAAGTTATCGTTTTCTCTGAGACATAGTTTACAAAATTTCAAGAAAGCTAGATAGTAACTTTGACTTTCTTATCTGCACGGCAATACTGACCAAGCTGTATACTTAATATTTGTTGAAACCTACAGTTACTTTACTCTATCATCAACATTTAAGTTATCGTTTTCCCTGAGGCATAGTTTAAAAAATTTCTAGAAAGCTAGATAGTAACTTTGACTTTCTTATCTACACGGCAATGCTGACCAAGATGTATACTTAATATTTGTTGAAACCTACAGTTACTTTACTCTATCATCTACATTTGTTATCGTTTTCCCTGAGGCATAGTTTACAAAATTTCTAGAAAGCTAGATAGTAACTTTGACTTTCTTATCTACACGGCAATGCTGACCAAGCTGTATACCTAATATTTGTTGAAACCTACAGTTACTTTACTCTATCATCAACATTTAAGTTATCGTTTTCCCTAAGGCATAGTTTACAAAATTTCTAGAAAGCTAGATAGTAACTTTGACTTTCTTATCTACACGGCAATGCTGACCAAGCTGTATACTTAATATTTGTTGAAACCTACAGTTACTTTACTCTATCATCTACATTTGTTATCGTTTTCCCTGAGGCATAGTTTACAAAATTTCTAGAAAGCTAGATAGTAACTTTGACTTTCTTATCTACACGGCAATGCTGACCAAGTTGTATACTTAATATTTGTTGAAACCTACAGTTACTTTACTCTATCATCAACATTTAAGTTATCGTTTTCCCTGAGGCATAGTTTACAAAATTTCAAGAAAGCTTGATAGTAACTTTGACTTTCTTATCTACACGGCAATGCTGACCAGGCTGTATACTTAATATTTGTTGAAACCTACAGTTAAGCGTTTGGTATTATCTAACGACTGTGTAGATTCCTGATTGATATTAACTGAATCTTAACCTCCTGACGCAAATACAATTTCCAGCAGTAAGTCGGTAAAGGTGAAAGAGTGAGTGAGTGAGTGAGTAAGTGAGAGAGAGGGCGAGAGAGAGAGGGTGGCGAGAGAGGGGCGTGAGAGGGAGAGAGTGAGAGGGTGTGTGAGAGAGAGAGAGGGGAGAGAGAGAATTAAATTATCGTATACTATCATAGATTCTAATCTCTGATTATATTTGAACATTTGTGATTATTAACATATTGCTCTTTATTGCGAAAAGTGAAGTACAATATAGATAACTCGGTTCACTAGTTAAGCACATAGGAAGCCTTGAACACCAGAAACAACGGTTTATATCAGGCGTATCTAATCGCAAGTCTAACACACAAGGTGACATATTGCCGTATTACTCTCCAACTAAAATCTTTCCCTATCAGTCTATTCGTTAACTGTAACAATCTATCACGGTTTATATTGTATCCCCGGCGGTGTAACCGTAAGTGCAACACAGAGGGTGAAATACTGCTACATTACTCTTCAGCCAATACCTTTCCTTATCAGTCTTTTCATTATCTGAAACAATCTGTTAACTCTCTGAACACTGGTGAGTTGTTAGAAATATCAAGACTACGAAATACACTCTTTAATTATAAGTCCACATTATATTGAATTGACTATTAATAACACATTTTTACTCACAGATACAAAAGAGTATTGAAAGTCTTGAAATGTCTTTTCAATTAGTACTACAATAATCTCTTTTCTAAATACAAATAAAAACTAATGACGTTGTTAAAATCCAAATTTCTACAAAGTGAACTGAATGTCGTAAAAAGAAGCTAGATGCCATCATTATATGTTTTTTAAATGTACAAGTAACCATAATGTAAAAGAATCTAAGAAAAAATTCATATTCCAGCGAAATAATTTGCTTATTTTTATATCTTAAAAACGGAATTGTTTTAACATTAATAGGAAATGAGAAGAAAAATGTTCTCGTAGTCTGCTGGGTTATAAAATATTCAATATAACCGTTCCATGTCCCAATAGAATCTCAGTTGAAGATTTTTAAGGAAGTTCCGTAAATATTGGTTACCACTCACTAAATGCTTTTTATCAGCATTAATAAACAATTTATAGTCTGCTGAACAGATTTACATGCGATTAATATTAACGTCATTATTTATTACCATACCAGATTATTAACGGTAGAAATCTACATTATAAAACAGTTAAATACTATCGGTATACCAATATTACAATACATCATTTTACCTTAACTATCTCTTATCAAAACATAATATGTTTTTGTTCATCGTATAAGAGTACGGAAAGATAAAAACGTTTACATAAGAGGCCATTAATTAATTAAATTTACTTAAAATCTTATTAACAAAACTATATGCAAAGGGTTCTATGATAAATATATTTACACTTGACATATCTCCAGAAGTCAGATTCTCGTAAATATAAAACGCTTTTACATAAATAACTCTATTATGTATGAAATGTGGCGCTATGGAGCTTTATGCTGGTAGTTACAAGCCCTTATCTTACTTATACTGTTTCAACAATTTAAAAGTTTGTGATCCTTTTTTGTGAACATCAATGAAACACGTTTGGCCTTAACTTACATTTAATTAAAAAATAAATTACGTTGAACAGGTGTTAGTAAAAGATTTGTTTTTTATTTAAGTCAACAACATTAAGTGACTTTTTAAAATATAAAATATAATTAGCAATTTTAAAACGATAAAAACATAAGTAAAACAGGATATGGAACAAGAATATATGATGGGTTTACAATATACTTAGTTAAATTTATTTCCATAACTTTTTTTCTTATTCCGGTTATTATTAAACAGATAATTTAATTTTTAGAATATAATGGCAATGGAAATGAAATAATTATTTCGCATATACAACATTTTAGTGAAAACTATACTGGCCAAATGGTTGAAATTAATATAAATGATACAAATGAAAATGTACAAACATGTATTGCTTTGATATTTAGAATTCAGTTATCACTTTAATATACAAAATTTAAAACCTTTTATAAAAATGTGTAAAAAATTGTTAGAATTTGTTAGAATTATTTTATTAATGAATTCAGTTTCTCACAATACTTTAAAAGTTAAAAAATACTAGTTAATAATTATAAAATATACTTTTTCGTGATACATATTAACAGTCTTTTATAATAAGTAGTCACTTCTGTTGGCCAGTTCTCCGACTGCCTTTCCATTTTTATTAATTTTTATTTAAGTTTTTTTATCCTAATATATTATGTTATATGCTTTCGGAAAACCCTTTACAATAAACAGAAAAAATCGAAAATTTTACTAACATTCATTTTTTCAACTGTTATGTTGGAAAATATTATTTTATACACGATGTATTTTTATTATGATACCTCTTATAATATACTTCGATTAAATAATTTTAACTATTTTAAATATTTTAATATCAAGATACATTACCTAGCAGATGTAAGTGAGAGAAATCGCCAGGACTGCAAAATAAAAAAAAACAAGTTAATGGAAGAACTCGGCTCTTGAACAGTTTACGATTTAATGTTTGTACACCTGCGTTTGTTTAGTTCCAGCGTTAGGAACCACTGGCATTTTATGTACAGTTAAATTCCTCAATATTTCTTAGAATTTATAGGTAAAAAAAGCCCAAAATTCCAGTATCATGCCTTAAAACAAATAAAAAGTTATAATAAACTGTACCACTTAATATTAAACATAATATAACATTCCTTAAGCGCTCAAGTTCAATAAAACCATATTGAACTTGCTTTGGTAACTAAAAGAAGATAATTTTTTTCATTATATGGGATTATATAAGAGAACATGGAGAAGTATTAATAATAGACCATTTATTCGCACTTAGCTAAAAAAGTAAATGGTCTGCTAATACATAGAATACGTGTAAAATTATGTATTATTTAGATATTTATAAAAGTAAAATTTGTTTGATAGTATTTTTAATATTTTTAAGTACTGTAAAATATATAAACGTGCTTTCACAGTCCTAAATCAGTGGTTGCCAAGCTCATGACTGTTTCAGCTATAATACGATTATTAACAAGCGTTTCTCTAAGCCTTCTCAATTTTGCATTGGAATGTGAAAAAGGACTTGTCATATGTCCAAGAGAATTCACAAACATAAAATTAAACTGTAGCTATTTTATACCAACACTGCTAAAGATAGACTTCTGCAATAGCAAAGAATCAATAGCCAACTACAATGACGGAGAATAAGTTTTAGATGGAAAAAAATCGAAAAATATTCGGGTTGTCCAAATGAATGAATAATAAATTAGTGAGTAGCTTCCTTAACGTATACGCAAACAAAAACAATCCAGTAATAGTGAATTCATATGCGATAGTATAGATAAACCACAATGCAAGGATCAGCTAGAGATTATTTTGCAACCGAGATCGTGACGTTTGTCAAGAAATAGACAGGTATGGGGATGGGTTAAACATAATCTTTAACAGAATCGACAAAGAAGGCAGCTGAGGAATGTAAGACATACGTAATTATTAGTGTAACAGAATTCATAGAATCAATGTACAGATGGGTGATAGAAAGGAAGTCTTGTATTACAATTCTAAACAAACATCCTCCGGATGTAAGTGGATACGTACATCCGCCCAGACAACAATGATGAACAAATAGGAAATGTTTGTTTAAGCAGTGGAAATGCTTATTTATAAAAAGCATGAGACTATGTAAGAGACAGCCATGCTGATATCAAAATATTGGTACTCACCAATTACGACGGAGTGATTTGGCAGAGGCGTGGTCAGGAGAGCTGGCGGGGGCAACATCAAAAATCTGGAATAACGAGCGAGATGAAAAAAAGTCTGGGAGTGGATTCGGAAGGCGACGATCGGGAGTGCAAGTGCGAGTGTTTGTGTGCTGCAAAAATCTTTTAGGCAAAATAGTGTCAGTGCAAACAACATGTTAGTTAAAAAATCGTATATTTAATTGTAGGAACGTAATATTATATATCAGGGTTTCATTTGTCATTTTGATATGTTTCATTTAAAATTCCATAGTACTTGATTAAAAGAAAAAGTTTATCATGTGAAGAAATCAAATTAATAGTTTATATTTAAATTCAAATTTTCCTATTCCATATAATTTATGTAAATGTTCTCAATTTGGAAAAGTAACTTATTTGAATTAATCATGTAAACGTATATAAATGTTTAAATATTTTAAAAGATTGTTTTCTCACGTTTAGTTCATGAATTTATTTAAACACCAATAATTTACTATGATGGTTAACTAAAAAAAGGTTATAAAAAAATCATTAAAACATAACTTGTAATAAATAATTCAATATTAAACATAATTCATGATTGGTATTAAAGTTTTGTGTTCAATATGTATGTTCAGTATATCCATTGTTATATAAGAATTAAATCTATATTATGAGATGTTACTATAAAATAAAATATGAGTTAGTTCATTTCAGTGTGTTGTCTTGCCAATTGAACCTACCATTTAAATCCTCTCACAGCAGCCCTTGCTCATAATAAATTTTAATATTTCACAACCTTACAATTTACATCTTAATCTAACCATAAAACCTTACATAAACAAAGTGTCATCTAAAGAAATATAATCATAATGAATAAGACATTAAGATTAATAGCGTAAGTGCCGCTTATATCTACTCATAACTGATGTACAAAGACAGAACTTGATCCCGACTCTCATCTCTAGTGACTTCAGAACAAGCTTATCACTAAACTCACACAACAGTTACCTCTGCGAACACAAGACAGTAATACCGGTTTCTTTTTGAAAACTATTACTTTAATATACTACTTAAGTATGTATTATGTACTATTTATATATTCCATCATGCATGGACTATAATGGCTGTTTCTCATATTTTTAATTGTCATATTCAATATTCAAGATCTTTATTCATAAATAAAAAATTCAAATTTACATTACACGTTAAATACTAAGAACTTAATCTAACCTAACAAATCTTTTACACAGTAATAATATTTATCGAGAAAGTGTATCTTTAGTTTTTGTTTAAATAAACGTAAATTAGTTCTTAATTACTTATTAGTTGTTTATTTTGCACTATTAATTTTAGTGTAAACAATTATTATCGAATGAAACAGAACGCACAGACAGGCAATTATGGTTACAGGCGGCCTCTTCAAACGAGCTGTTTGAGTGTTTGACTAAAAGAGCACTTTGTTTGTCGCAAAAAATTTCAATTAAACATTTGTTCCTGTGTTATATTAAACACAAAGTTAATGTTATTATTCGCAAACCATGTACATGGATTGATCAGAAATGTATTACATCGCAAATCAAAGCACTAAAAACTATTTTATAAAATAATACTACTTTTAAAATATTCTCTTTGGCAACCATAAGTTTTAAAACTAGACATCCATAAAAATAAATTGATAAACTGACGTAATATTTCATTCCATTATCACTGCATAGTAATATTTAAATGGCAATGATAATATAATTTGTTACTGCCTTTGTAGGCAATTATACATAGGCCCCATTTCAGTTATTAATAATAAAAAAAATGTATTATAAACGTGTATTCAAAGCTAAAAATCGTTAAATATGACGGAATTGTGAATGTCGTGATCAGCTCCTGTTCACTTGTTTGTTAGTGCAGCGTCTGGAGACTGACGCTGTAACAGGCTTGACTACTGGAATCTGGAGTTATTTTCGTCTGAGAGATCTAAGAAAATCGATAACAGAGAAGCTCAAAAATGCTTCATATCGTTACGAAATTAGAGGCAATTACGTAATATAGTGTAATATAAATGAAGAGATATTCTTATTGTCTAGTTAGGTGCACAATTATGCGTTATCTTCCACATACGGTAAGTAAAGTCTGCGACAGCATGAGGCTACAGTGAATTAACAAAGTAGTATATTACAAACTAATGCAATGCTAATATTTGGAAGAATTCTTTACCATTGTCTTATTGTTTATTTTTTCATTTACACATATATTTACTATGTTTCCATTCATATTCAATCAATAATATATTTTTTTACTAGCCTGTACAACATCTAAAATATATCGTTATATTAAAAGATACTTAATTAAGTAACGTGCATAATACATACTCAAGTCAAACCACCTGGAAATAGTTACTACACTTACGAGCATTGCACTGGTCCTAAACTGCAGTTTTACACTACTCAGCTATAAACGGCTTTCTACCATAAAACCACTCCCGAGGTGTAACGGCGAGCCGTTTACTAGACAAGACGGCGAAGTCTCGCAGCTTGTGGCTAACTGTTATATCATAGATAATAACAACCCTTCACTCTCCTTCCATTCGTGGTTATCAGTAAATACATGGTAATCATAAATATATGTAACAAATACATTTGGCTTATTATAGTTCCAAAAAATATTTATGTGTAGCCAACCTATTGCTTATAAAGTGTCACTTAATTACTGCCCAAAAATTGAACAGGCTTTTCTGTAGATAAAACCAATAACCTTTGTGTATAAAGTAACATGTTTCTGTTGAATATTTTACCGTCTAACTCCCCGTAGTTTTGTGGTTATTAGGAGACAAAATTACATCTTTCGATTGAATGAATGTTTAAAGTTTAAACTCCCAAATTTTGCTAAAAATTGTCAAGCAATTTTAATCAATATTTAGTCTAATTTACATTTTTGGTAACCCTGAAGGTTTAATATGGAGAACGTTTAGAATTAAATAAATACAGAAGTAAAACATTATAGGTGAATATGTATAAAACAGTTTTGAGAATAATTGGAACAAAATCACGTCCTTATTTTACAAAAACGTATATACAATTAACATTATTTGTATGTAGAAATTCAATATTTATGAAATTTCTAAGGATTGAAAAGTGTTGTCCTATAATATTTGTACAAAATATACATCTAAATTATCAATGTATCTTAGATCAGATTTAATGGCCACATGGAATGATATGACTGAGACAGTATCAACCTTTTGTATTGAAGTAAATTAAAATTTGTAAGGGGCTTCCTGAAGCAATGTAGAATTGTTTACCAATCACAGTTCACACACAATAGACAGTTTCTTATTAAAATTCTAATTGTTCATTTGAAATCCGCAATACAAATTTTGCACAAAATAATGAATAAGGAGTTATATGTATAAGAAGGTTTAAGCGCTAAGCTAGGAAATGTATATATTAGAAAATAATTTAAATTATATTCAAAATTTTAACGAGAAAATTTAGCAAGCTGGAAAGATATAGCGGGTACATCTAAATATATTGGAAAATTGAAGAATACCTATTAAGACATTATTTTTATTAAGACTACTTGTTCTAAGGGTGTTTGAAGGTATATATAACATAGGTTGCCCGAGAAAGAGATTAGGGTACCGTGACGTTATGATATTTAACACTTCAGATCAATTCAGATCATATAGAACAAAACAAATACAGCTTTATAACACATTTTTTATGTATCAATATATAAAATAACTAGTCCTAAGTAAGAGATTCAATAAACAAGATAAAATAAGATAGAAGATAAATAAGATTAAATAAAAACTGATTAAATGCAACTTAATGCGTATATTTTTTCCGAATGAAACAATGTTGCTCTCTACAGGATTCATGTTTAATGTTAGGTAAATACGAGTATAAATATATAACATACAACTATTTTTTGTACCTATCTCATCAGTAAATAAGTTTAAAAGTTTCGTGGAAAGTTTCTATCTAGAGAAGTCGCAGAGTAAATACTGAACCAGAGAGATAAGTGGATTAACATACCAGGTTTAGAGGTTCTTTGATATTACTCCTAGTTTGAAATAACATTTTTAAGCCGCTTTTCAAGAACTGAGAGCCAGTTTAAATTGCAAAATTTTGAGTGGATATTTTTGACACTCGAATATCTTAAACTATAATTCCATATGTAGTTCTGTGCTGTGTTTCGAGAAAAATAGAATCAGTGACACTTCCGATTCTTTATGTATGCATAGGTTATATTATTGATAATGGTCTTCTATTCAATACTATTCTAGTATCTCTGACCTTTTGGAACTGTAAAAATCCAAACGCTTCAATGAATAATTTTTAACTCTTTACATCCTACTCAAGCTTTTTAAACCCTTTCTTCTCACATGGTTTTCATAGCCTTATCTTATTAAATTAGATCGATTGAATGCATACTGTCATTTAGGGTTGATTTACTCTTTGAAATTTCAGGAACAACCAAATATTAAGGAATAAGAAAATTGTATATACGATTAATATAATGGTATAGATTATTTTCTAAATAAATTTTAAGCCATAATATACATCGCATTCACTGTTATTTTAAAATTTTCACACTCAAAATAGGAACGAACGTAATTTTCAGGCTCTTAAATTATGTCGATAAATATATGTAATTTATATAATATTTGTGTATTACTATTATACCGTTAATTTGATAATTATTGTTTAAGATTTCCCGAACATTTTTGTCATTACCCTTGAAATGCTATTTAATTTTTCTACACCGTTTTAATCAAACGTGCATACGATTGTGTACAGAACCTCTTATGGTTCCTCGGTCACATAGTTAAAAAAGTGCTATATGATTAGGTAAAAAAAAAACAAATTACACCAGTATAGAAAAGTTCCTTTCATAACATTACATAGTTTTAAACCCTTCAAAGTTGACAGAACATTGTTTTTCTTCTGATTTTGATTTGTTTTTTTTTACAAAATATAAATAAGTTGTCAAGTACCCGTTTTATTGTTATTATTGTACTGTAATTAATGACATTTAAAATACAAGTTAGATTTTACTAGAGAATTTGTTAGGTTACATAAATGTTATTCATAATAAATAAAACTAAGGCGAGTATTATATCGTTTAAAACAATTAATCTGTATCTAAGTTCAACCTGGTTTTTTTTAGATATTTATAATTATAAACTTTGTTATACTCTCATCCCAGTACAATCTCGGTAAATAAGGTTAAAACTTATAATAAAGTGTTTGAATACAGCATTTCAACCACACAGCTCCTTTTAAAACACTAAGGCAACGCTAAAACTTGGCTAATACCTTAAGGAGGACAAACTTGTTTGGTTAAAGTTTAACTGGGTTTGTTGGTTACGGGCCTTAATTGCTGGTCAGGGTTTATAAGCTATTTTTGTTTGCTCTGGTCAGATTATTAGGTGCAATTTACTTTCTAGAATTGAAAGAATTAAATTTTTATTTCAGAAATTAATAAAACGTTGTTCCTTTAATATATAAAACCAATATAACTACAAAATATTTAAAAAGTTACAGGCAACTTGTAAAATATGGCAACGGTAAACTTTACATAAATAGGAAAAGTTAGACCGTTTCTAACCTGCCAGAGATATTTCTATAAAAATTCATGCTTGATGTCATTTTAAAACTTAGATTTGACATAATTGTTTAGTTTTAGACAACATTATTTTTATTCTATCCTTAGAAATTCTTTTTATCATAAGTCAGTGTCAATAATGTGAGAGAAATTATTTTAATTTTCATTTATACGGAAATGAAATATTTATTTCATTATAGAAGGCACCGAAAATATTTGGATGATTAAGTAAGAGTGTAAGTACACTAGATAAAAGTATTGTAGGATACTCTGCCTACTTGTCATTGTTACTTTATTTGCATTGGTTTCTACTGCTTTTGCGAATATACCAATTCCGGTATTGCATTCGACTATTCATTGCCCTAACTGTTTTTGTACCAGGAGGTTGTACAATGATACTTCTCAAGATAACGTTTGGACTGTTATTTTAATCGGCCATTAAGTTATATTACAGTTGTGTATATTTTTTTACAAAACTAGAGTAAAAGATTATTTCACACTTCACGAGGCTTGCTGTATTATATTAACTGTTATACGAATAAGAAGTAGCTTTAAAATATAGCCTAGATCATGTGTTCTCTTTCATGCCATTCTGGAAGTGAAGGATAGGAAATACCACCACAATTGTGTATTTAATAACTGATGTTTACACAAAATCGTCGCCTCCGCTACTAAAGAAAAAGTTGAGTTTATTTTATAAAAATATAAGTTATTACATGTAAATAAAGTGTCAAATAAAGAGTTTGAATATGATAATTTTAATACAACACAACGCGAAGTGATATTACAGCTATACTTGTTTACATTTAAAATACATCAACACCCGTAGTCTCGTTTTGACAATATGGAGTTACACCATTGCTTACTCGTAGGACAGTTAGTCCACAAAATGTAAATGTACACTTAATACTTCTGATAACATGTTTAAAATATTTTATAAGCCATTGAGTATTAAAGTTATCGTTCGTCTCATATTATATTATACTGGTTTTCACCCATTTACCACACATGGTAAGGCGTACATTAGATTGACTATCACAGAGAATTTACCTGTCCTTTGTATCATGGAATAATGAATCTATGATAAATTTATTACTTTATTATAAATTTATTTGTTTTGTACGATTTTCATAATTTTCTATTTGAGATCAATCCAGTTTACTCCGAAATTTCCTTTACAATGATAATGAAATTCCGCCCTGAGCTCGCTGACGCCTCCTCGCAACTGTTCACACTTCGATGGGCACGATTAAAGTGCCTTGAAGTCCGTAACTTTTCGGCGTAATTTATCGTTTTGCCTATCAGATAAATTTAGGTATTAAGACTAAATTTATTATATGAACTTAAAATTACACTTTTCAAACATATTTATTTTCAATATTGGTAGATACTTTCTAAAAAGGGTACCTATTTATTTTGATTTTAAAGGATGAACAAATAATTTATTCCAACTATTATGTAAAAATTTCTAAGAAGTTAATGATAAATAATTATGAAAGCAGGCTTTATACTTATTACAAGTTGTAGGACCAGAATTAATGACTCCGGAATCTGGATTAATATATGGTTAGTTAAATAAATAGTTAGATAAATAATATATATGCAAGATATCCATTCAAAAAATATCGTCTTTACATTAATTACTCAATAATCTTACATAATAGCTCATTACTAATTATAATAAACTCAGAGTTGACATTTGCACCAGTTATTTGAGGTACAGGATCACGTCATTGATTTAGTTTGTCATCTTTTGCTAAAATTATTCTTACAAAGCCCAATTTGACAAAAGACTGTTAGTAAAAGATTTTTTTAATTAGAGTAAGTCAACACGGTAAAAATCCCAATAGCTGATAAAGCACTACCGATGTAATTGACTTAGTAATGACAAAGAAATATTACAGTACCTATAAATTATAGGAAATATACGATTTAAATTACTAATGCACTGATTACTTTGAAAGTAGAGTAGAGAAAATGAAGAGACATTTATTGAGATCTAAATTATTGAAGCTTAATGCTCAATGGAAGGTGTATATGTCAATTAATTTTGAAATATCGTGTGGACAGACGAATTTATAGACAGACTGTTATAAAGTCCTCGAGTGATAGGCTTTGATAACGCTCAACCAGTAGTTTAAATACACGTATAGAACAATGTATCAGTATTATTTTGCAACAGTAAATCTAATTATATTTGTTCACTACTTAATATATGTAACTGCTCTACTATTATTAAGTAGTACTGCAATGGTAATGGTAAAGAGTCACCATTTGTGGAATGGTCGGAACCAGGTGTAATGGAAGTAAACAAATTAGTTGGGCGAAAACTTTAGTGTATCGTAGCATGGAATTAGACTTAAACACCCGTATACAGTAAGCGAACCGAATAAAGAGACTTAAGTACAAACGGTACGTTGTAAACCCAGGAGGTTGAGTCAGCTGATTGTAAAGTAGGTCAACGCGTAGCCTAGCGTTTGTCTACTATGACACAGATTGTCGTGATCCTGATTACATGCATTTCCGTTAGTAAGTAAACTAGATATGTCGGTATAATGTCACATATATCATATGGGAAGCATTGAATTAGTTACTATGTATCTTTAATTAAATTAGTTTAAGTACATTTTCATCTGCCATTGGTTTTATTATAAATAATTACATTAAAGTTTCTAGTGAATTTGTATTAATAACTATTTTTCATTGGCAATCCATGTGTTATAAAATTAAATTGTACATGATCCAAATGGAATGCTTCATATAATAGTATAATGTTATAACATAGCATCCTGTTAGTATGGACATGCATATAATATACATTTTAATAATTTTAAAAAGTTATATTACGTTTGTTCACTTTACACCCAGCTACGTTTAAAAATAATTTTAGTTGATAAATACAGACGCCGAAAGACTAAATTTTCAATATAACTGTAGACACGCTGACTGCAATGGTTACAGTGGTATTTTTCTTTATTAGTCGTACGAAATAAAATTAAAATGGAATATTATGAAATCTGCATTCGTACTGCATTCGTCAGCCAAGATAAAGATGTCGTCAGTGCAGAATTTAACAAAATTATAATTTGTTAAATCTATTATTTCAGCTTGATTCCTGGCAGTAATTTAAAATCAGACATATTGTGTTAGTGTTATGAATGTATATTTTTAACTCGATTCAATATAGGAAGTAGGCAGGAAAATATTTATTTTGGTAACATTTTAAAACTAACCTCAAGCTCAATTGTGCGTAAATAATGAAACTTTATTAATAATTTATTTATTACGATAAAACAACATTAATCATATTTAATAACAAAATAGTGCCATTACAAAGTACCTTTATATCACAGATTTCCTTGATTGCCTCTTTGTGCCATAATGGCATAACGTTTGACACGTCATGTCCAAGAAGTAGTTTAGAAGATTGACCTATTCTACTATAGTATTGTTTATCGTTCCACTTGAGTTGCTGGATGTCCTTGCAGAGTAAGTAGCTGATATAAAACATTTTGATCTCCGTAGTAACCAATTTTATTATTTTTTGAATTTTTTTCAAAATCGTACATAAATCTACTATTGATCATAGTAACACTTTGTTTATTAAGGTTTAATTATGAGGATGCTCCTATCTTACCAAGTCCATCTAAGAGGTTGCTCTCACATTTAATTGGTTCCCACAAACTGAAGAATCGCAAGAATTGAGTCCAGGATCCAAGAGCTGTGATATTAAATAGTCAAAATATGAAATGATAGTGTTTCGTAGATCATACTTACACTTTCATTTAACCGACAGATACATAACTAAGGTTTAATTAATTTCACATTCAGATCCACAAATTGGCAACTTTCACCCTCGTTATCTGGTTTTATGATGTTGCTATAGCTAATAATTATGTGTTAGATGGTGGTTTTAAGTGTGCTGAGACTCGAAATATATATAGTATGGGATGTAAATAATCGATTCATATTTTTAATTATTTTGACAACCTCCAATTTCTACCTTCATCAAAACTAGCATGGCTGAAGATTAATTCCTTTGTTAGGAAAATATCCTCTGCCGATTTGAATAATACAATGTTGTGTACTTATGCAGTGTAACTAGGCTCTCGGTTCCCAGATTGCGACGCTTTCCCCTGTCAGGAACAAGTTTCTCCAGGTCTGTTACACGGTAACGCTGCTTTCACAGACGATACATTCAATAATCTAAGTTTAACATTTGCCAACTTTGTTGTTGCTCACGAGAGCAACTTGGTTCTTACTACATTTAGTAGGATTTTGTCTCTTTAAACTCATTTGAAAAGTCTCCTTTAGTTGATTGTTACAATTTTAAATTTTAATAATTATTATTATTTATTTGAATGATTGACAAAGCGATAGCAAAGCTATATCGCTGAGAAGCTGAAACATTTATTTATGCATGTTAGCAGAAATAACATTTAGTTCAATAACTACATGGAACTTCATTTCTATACAAGCAAAATTGAGCGCATTAACGGTGTATGTCAATCCACCATGATCACATGACCTATGAGATTTGGATAAGGATTGGTGGACAAGTTTAATTAGATCTTAAGAGTAATTATGATGGCAATGATAAAACCGCAGATTAAATTAATAAAATTAGAAATAAACTGATTTAAACAATTTGAAACATGTTACATAGTAACCAAACAACATAATTAAATAACTATGCTTAAAGTAAAAGGTTCCTTACAACCTCAGTAAGGCCTAAGCATTACGTGTTTTTGTGATGTTTTGTCGTATTTTTTAAGCAAGTTTCAAATATCAAAATACGGTACTATTGGACGAACTAAGGATATTTACTAGTAAGAAATGCAAGGAAGTGTATTTAAGACTTGGCATAAAATTAAATATTTCAAAATAACCATGAATGTACAAGCACAATTTTTCTGCAAGCTATTTTCGTATTAACTTTTACTAAATACCTAATCTAATAATTCATGTTTTAAATTGATATTAATGATAAAGAATTGTATTAATTAATTAAAGCTAGTATTGAAATATCAGTAATAATAGTAGATTTATACTACTTATACACATTCAAGAGTATCATTATTACTTTTCATGCTGATAATTTAAACCTAGTAGTACTGGAATGTTTCTCTCTTGATTCCAGACAAATCCAATTTCCTCCCCAAGATTCCTTCACAATGTTAAAGCAATTTCGTCCTGAGCTCGTTGACGTCTCTCAGTTATTAACGCATCACTTGGCACGAATAAAGTGCCTTGACGGTGGTCGGAATAATGTAAGGCTTATTATGGTCAGATTAAGTGTGGATTGATTAAACATTTTTAATCCTTCAACCTTAAAAAACTAAAAAATTGTTACAATTCCTATATTAATAGTAAATAGTTTACTTTCACTTCTAGTCTACAAACTGTGTCTTTAAATTCTAATGTATTCATTAAAAACTGTCAATTGTTAACTGCATATAATCAGAATATACTGTCTACATACAATTTGCATGCATGGGTGCAGAATGTTTATTATATGTTTCACTTTAACTCTGTTCTTTAACTTTAACTAACATTACTAAGCTTCATTTATATACTATGAATACACATTACGCATAACTTTTTATATGTGATTATGAAGAGTTTATAGAAATACTTTTTTCAAACACATTCACCTAAAGAACAACGTTGCAAAATGACCACTTCTGTTGTTGTTCGTATGGGAATAGCGACATTTGATTTCCATTTCAAGCAAAATAGACAAAGAGATGTCAATGTAAGATCAAGCATGCCTCTGGCACTGGCTGTTCATGTTCAATACATTTCTTAAAAAACTTCTTACCTTACTGGCATAGAATCTCTGGTTATATAATAACATTGAGGATCATCAGGATTATTAAGAAATTTCTACAAATTTCATTATTTTCGAAATGGCTGTAGATTTAATTTTCCAAAAATCTTACATTACTTTGTTTTAATCAAAGAGTGAATAGTTACCATAATTTATTTCGACCTGCTTACATTGACTTGAATATGAGGTTTTAATCTTAATTTCCAGCAGAAACTCAAGAGACTGAAATAAAACCACCCAAAAGAAATTTTTTAACAATATCCTTTACTCTTAATGTTTAACTATGTTGGAATAGTTTTATAATGTTAACTATTCCAATCAATATTTTCAAAGTTTTATTTAATTTTAGTATTAAATTCAAACGTAATTTTATGTAATATCATTTTATTCGGTAACACATAATCAATCCGTAAGGTAACAGTTTGGGTATCTTCATACACTATCCAATACATTTCTATATAAGCAAATTTATTATTCACACACACACACACATATACCTGTACATATATATTATGTATTATATATATATATTATATATTATATATATATATATCGTAATGTCTTTATCTACATAAAATAAGAAATTTTCACATTGAAAATTATTTCTATTAGAAAGTTATAGAAATGTCATCATTCTGTTAAAAACTTAAACAGTGTTTTTAACTCAAATTATTTTTTTTATGTCGTAAAAATTTTATATATATAGGTTCATTATTTCAATAAATTTTTTATTTAATTTGTTTACTTTATTTTAAGATAATAGGGTTAGGTAGTTTCATTATAATATAATATTATTGTATTTTTAATGTACTTTATTTTAATATTGAATCAAAACATTAAGTAATATTTACATTTATTGAATACAGTACCCATAACCATTACTCGCAGCAGGAGATGTTTTTATTCAAGTTGACAAATAACTTGCAAAATGTCAAGTATTCCAAATACAACTATTACTTCCAAATACAACTTAAATGTCATAAATGGCTTCCTATAACAATAAATTTAAACGTGTTAGAATTGTATTTTTTACAATTAATTATGAAATTGAAACTGCAAAATAAACATATTTCTTTCTCATCCTAGGAGAAAACAAGGTTACCAGGTTCACAGATTAAGATGATAGCATGATTTACATATAGGTAGACAGACAATGCTGTCAACCTTGCAAAGTTTTTGTTCTGAGGATTTATAAGAATGGCCTACTATGGTCTGTAATACTGCTTATTATCATAGGATAGTTGTCCCAAAGTCAAACTTGAAATACCATTTATAAATCTAACAAATCGGTCAAAATATTCTTACTGAATCCCAGTTAGTTGTATACAAAGCATTTTGGATTACTGAATTCTCTAGGCCTCTATATTCTGCAGGTCATTCTGTTCTGTAGACAGAAATGTGAGTTACTACAGAGCATGGATGTTTATCAGTACAGAACAATAGGAACAATAGGCCTTTCGAATCCAACGACAGCTCTTGAACGTTTGACGTCTCAAATTGGTATTACACTAATCAATATGCTCTCTGATGATATGTAAAAACTCAATGACTAAAGAAATTACAGCTTATCTGCAATAACTTCTCATTTCAAGGGCGCTTTACTTTGTTGACCTTTTCATGATGAGCCGCTGATTTGAAAATTATTAAAATAATATTAAGCATCAACGAAATCCTCGGTTTTGATAGAGAACAAAAATTGTAAGTTTTTATAAAAAAAAACATTATTTAAATTATGTATTTCCTTGATTTACTCTGTTCAGGCATGTTATTAAAATGTAAAGTGTATCTATACAGCGAAGGTTATTACTATAATGACTATTAAATAACAACTCGGTGGGCCTTTTCATGGATTTTTTAATAAAGCTGTACTAAATTTCGTTTGGTTTTTATGATATGCATGGTAATAAAAAACATTATTAAAATAGCGATCTTTCTTAAAAAGAACACCGATTGAGAAATCGTCACTTCAGATGGTTGTATGGGCTTACATCAGATTCAGATATTTTTAAAGGAGAAGCCGATCCCCTTTTAAAACTTATTCTGCCCGTCCTCATGACCCACTGGCCGAGACATTCCATACAGTACAAGGTCGATGGTAATGATAAAAATTGCAAGGGTCACAGACAGGATTCGAACCTGCGCTATCTCTTACTCAGAACTCAAAGTCCAACGTCTTAGACCACTCGGCCATCGGTCTCTCATAGATGTTTTATACTCTAGCTTCTTATAATTATCAATATTTCTAGTTATTTAATTAAATATAACTGTTTGAGTTAATCAATTGAAATGCAGACAGATAATAATTTTTTTCTCATGGAAATAACTAACAGGAACGTATGTGTTACAATATTATGTATCTCATGAAAAACAAAACAGTTTTGAATATGATTATTTTATAGACTTGCATTCATCTTGATTGATAATGGTTGATTGCTAGCACCATAAAAAATTGTGGTCAGACATATGTGATCAGCAAGAGGCAGTATACTAAAGCCGTGTTACTTCAATGTCTTGTAACTTTGTTAATACAGTGGTCCCTTGTCGTACGTTCCAGCAAACTCGGGGATAAGGAACTTTCTTTGCCAGCTCCCTCCCTAAATTAGTGACTAATGTAAATTGTAATTGACAATCCAAATGTATGTCTATGCTGTACTGAAAGTCTCTATATTAAGACTATTGTATCAAAGAAAAAAATTACTACATAACGTTAACTATCAATTTGAAGACGATGTAATACCCATCTTATTTTGTAAGTCTGCTTTTGACGATCGAAGTATTGTGAAGGAAACTTGATTTTTCCTGACATTTTCCTGCGTTCAGTGATATAAAAAATCAGTAACACTACGTTTCGAGTTCTACGATCTGATCTCTTCTTCAGGTAAATAACTAATCTGAAATTCTTTTCCTTCACTATCTTAGTTGGCTTTTCAAACAATTAGGCAACTTATACCTCTATGTGTGTATATACATACATACATATACATATACATATTTTCTGTTGATCAGGGAAACAAAGCAAAACAACCTATGGCACAAAAATTACAATGAATCGATTAAATTACAACAGCCACAAATTTAAATTTTTTGATATATTTTCTGGGTACTTATAACAAGGAAAACACAGAATTGGTGTTGGAAATTTTATTCACTCCACCGTGCTAAGCCTTTAAAATTGGATGCAAAGCCGCGGGTAACTGCTAGTCATCTAAAAATCTAGCGGGAGAATAGGGAACATCTGCCTTCGTCATTGTCTCTAAAATATTAAATAATAAAACTACAATATTAATTTAAAACTATATCAACTTGATGCAACACTAACACATGCAGCATATGACAAAAACAAACATTTGTAAGCAATCGAAAACCCGAAAAAGTATAGAGAAAGTTTTAGGCGAGCCGGTTCTTTTTCTCCTTAAAACGAATCGGTATTCCGTCGTTGACCTTAAATCAGACATTTGTGGCTTCTAAACATTCTCAAGCAACATCGCCCTGCACTCTTGCGGATGTTTCGAGAAATACAAACATTGTTACGCAGTATTTTCTATGTTTCGCACCATCCCGTAAACGACGTTACATACACGCTACGTGTAAAGGCTCATGTGGTTTGTTAAGAGACGTATATTTTCAATTATATTTTATTGTTGATTTAATAATGAAACTGTTATCATAACTTATAACAAAACAATTACGCCGTCGGTATATAACTGTCAGTATATATCTAAAATTTAGATTAAACGGTATTTAATACGTAAAAAAAATAATACTTTTTTGTATAGTGCAAAAAATACCAGCAGTTCTAGTTTTTTTTATTTGTAAATTAAGTGATATTTTAGAGATAAAAGTTTGGCGTTTTCACAGTCACGATTTCACAATGAAACAACCAATTATCTCCTGTTTTATATATAGAAACCTTATTCAGGGTTTAAATATTGTTTGTAATATGATAGAACAAGTTGCTGTAGGTAATATGTGCAAGATTCAAATCATTTTGGATAAAGTTAATTTTTGTGGGTACGTAACATTTTAAGAATGATTATATACTGTTACTGAGAAGTTAAAGGTTATTTTTGACGGTGGAAGGATTGTGAAGGAAACAGGATTTTTCCGGACATTTATCATCGTTCAGTGAAACAATAAATCAGTAACACTACGTTTCGAGATCTGCAATCTGATCTCTTCTTCAGGTAATAACTAACCTAATACATAATTAAAAAACTATATTAAAATAAGCAATATCATACCAAAGCGTTGTGGCACGTCTAAGTCAGGAATCACAACCGCCATGTTGTTTGTCAACTTCACTAACACCAAATACATGCACTTAATACAAAACTATACAAAACACTAATCATTAACTAAACTACGGAATACAGGTCACAATACGTCTTCACTCGTCTACCAACAACCTAAGACCGAAGAAGAGATTAGATTGCATATCTCGAAACATAGTGTTACGATTTATTGTTTCACTGAACGATGGCAAATGTCCGGAAAAATCCTGTTTCCTTCACTGAGAAATTGTTGCTACTCGTTATAAATAATGTGGTACGGAACATGTACTACGTGAGAAAATACATTCAAGATAAATATAATGTATTTAAAACATTTCAAACTTATCTGACAAAGTTAGTAGTGTTGAACTAATTTGAAATGTCAAACTGCAGTAAGCGCCACTATTGTGTGACAGAGGACTCGGACACTTGACTTGAGTTTCATGGGACAAGAAAGCTGAGTCTACAAACATCACAAAGTAATGTTGAACAAAGTTGAAATGTCAAACTACAGTAAGCGCCACTATTGTGTGACAGAGGACTCGGACACTTGACTTGAGTTTCATGGGACGAGAAAGCTGAGTCTACAAACATCACAAAGTAATGTTGAACAAAGTTGAAATGTCAAACTGCAGTAAGCGCCACTATTGTGTGACAGAGGACTCGGACACTTGACTTGAGTTTCATGGGACAAGAAAGCTGAGTCTACAAACATCACAAAGTAATGTTGAACAAAGTTGAAATGTCAAACCGCAGTAAGCGCCACTATTGTGTGACAGAGGACTCGGACACTTGACTCGAGTTTCATGGGACAAGAAAGCTGAGTCTACAAACATCACAAAGTAATGTTGAACAAAGTTGAAATGTCAAACTGCAGTAAGCGCCACTATTGTGTGACAGAGGACTCGGACACTTGACTTGAGTTTCATAGGACAAGAAAGCTGAGTCTACAAACTTGTTTCAAACTTGCAATAAAGCGAACTCTAAATTATAGTCTGCCCCAGCTACATATTTTTATCACAAACATAAACGTCATACGTTTTATTTGTTTATTTTTAAATACAAAATATTATCGTAATGAGATGAAATTTATTCTAGGTTTACACTTTATAGGATTTTGGAATATAAGTACATTAATTTGTACAAAATGTACGTCAGGCTCATATTTTAAACAGGAAACAAAAACTAATTAAACTGTTGTTAAATGGTCATACTTTATATATAAATCTAACAATGTATGTGTGTTCCTGTGTATGTAAGTTTTACCCACTTACTTTTTACAAATGTTCCGATTGCACTGCAAGTTTACATAGACAATCTTAGTGTTCCTGGTTAACATAGGAATGTTCTTATTCTGAAAATATGTCCGATAAGTCTCACTGATCTCTAAAGTTGCATTAAGGCAAACAGATAATACTAGCTGGAAGAGTCTCTCAAATCTAAGTAGTGATGCAAAGTAATATTACGCAGTCAATGTTATTATAGTTTCCTTTTAAACTAATCAGTTAATAAAACTCATTTGACCCTAAAACTTTAAATACATGAAAGGCATTAGATATTTCTTCAAATCATGTTTTCTTTCTAGTCAAATCTAACTTTGTTCTCTGGTTAACCTTTGTTATTAAAATAATTTAACATTTGAAGATTTATAGGTAATATTTTATTATTGTATTACTATGTCATATAAATGTGAGGCAAAAAATTTCAATACAAAACATTTTTTTATTTCTAAACCATGAATCAACTAAAAATATTAAATTGGTTTTGAATTTTAAGCATTCCAATTAATTTTGCACTATTAACCTAAATTTAGCCATTATAATTAAAAATATTATTAGTTTTTATAAGTTCCTATAGAACTGATAGTGATTCCCACATCAGTTTCACGCATTTACTAGAATTTAATGAATTTATGTTTTACTTTATTTAAATATATTTTAAAAACTACAAAAATTGTTTAATACTGAAGTAGATTCTGATATTTTTATACTGATGAAGCATATAAACAACAAGTTAAATGACAACTATTGAAGTATAAGTATGACAGCACTATGAAAACCTATTTACTATTATAACATCATACGCTCAAAAACGATGATATGGAAAATAACGATTACGAATAAATTCATTTTCAAATATAATTTGATAAACTTGTACATTGTTGTATGAGGACTTCAAGTAGTAGCTAAACGCTTATATACAGTATAATTAACATGTGGTATTAAAAGCATTCCAAATGCTTATTTAAAGTAAATTTACTATCCGTTGTTTAAAAACAAGATGTTGTAATATATGTGTCTTTTTTATGAAGTATTCTATTTTAATCTATTGGTATTTTCCTCGTGGAAACGTAACAGCTCATGAATGTTACAACTAATTTCCTTCTTGTGTATATTTTATTTTGTACTTTCCTTAACATACCACTGTAAACCACATACACATTTTAAAACTATTTTAGTATCTTATAAAATTTCGATTCATTCATTCAATATAATAGACCTTCAATCTTCCAAAATACTCAAGCAACATCGCCCCTGCCCTCTTGCGGATGTACCTTCAACATATTATTTTCTTTTGTTTAATATTTCAATATAAATAATGTATTCAGGAGAAGTGAAGATGAGAAACTTCTTACCCTAAACTTTCCATTCAGTAAACCCACAACTCACTTCATTTTATATTACATTGGACATATTTTTAATTTAATTTAATTGTATATATTCACCAGAAAAATGTGATTTTATATTTAATATATATCTTACTAAAGTGCTCCATGTGTGATTGACAATGATGCATATTTTTCCTAATTCAATTACCTGCTTTTTATAGAAAGTATAATATAGTGCCCCAAGGGGTATTCTTTAATGTATGTATTTGATTGGTCAGCCATGTTGTAATTCTACAAACATTATTCTTTCAAAAGCCCACAGGCTGCTCTGTTTTAGCTGTTACAGAAAAATCTTTAGTATATCGTAAACTATGAAAGACAATAATATTAGATCTGTATCTATACAAAGACAGTGGCAGTATGCGTAAGAATCGTAAAAGGAGCAAAACAAAATGGCAGCCTTTGTGTTGACGATTGTTGGTATTCAGTTGAAAGGTAGTGATTCTTTTTCAAATATTGAAAAATAGAATATTGTTTACATTTATCTTGAAGGCATAGAGTAAAAATAATTAGCATAAGTCATAACATATTCAATAAAATTAAGGTACATGAAGTTACAAGAGGTAAAATAAAAACTAAAGCATTGTGAATGGTGGGAGATTTATATAACAGATCGCAAATTTTTGCTAAATTGTAGATGTATGTGGTTCATTGTAGCATATGTACCAAATTTATATTGACAGAATTTTCTATCTTTCAATAAAATTGGGAGGCAACGGCCACGGTTATCGTCATGCCGCTATGAACTCTCGTCTCAAGCTGCTTCTGCCGTTTATAAACGGCATCACAGAACAGCTCAAGTCTCAACAGTCCATTAGCCAGCTTTTAACGGACTGCACTTTGTGTATAGAGACGCTCTCTATTTTTCTAGAAATAGAGAAATGATAATAATCAAAAATTCATCTGCAAAACTATCTACTAACATATAATTATGTTGTGTCTTTCACTTGTATTGATAAATTTTAAACCAATTTTTTTTTGTGTTATTTGCAAAATGTATTACTGTTCGTTTTTACAAAAGTACAGTCCAGTGAAATTTAAAGCATAATAACTATTTATTGACAACTGAATTAAAACATTCATATGTTTCCAAGACGTGACTGTTCTGTATTAAATGTTAGCATTAAAATTTTTAGCATCAAACACTATAAATTTAGAGAAATAAATGTGTAATCACGGTACAATTATTACAGATATTTCGGTTCAGAGAAATTCGTAAAAATAAACAATCATAACATTTTGAAAAACAAAACAACAGAATTATGAATGAACATGATGGATTGTTTGTTGTGATAAAACAATCCATTTACATTGAAAAGAGCAGCACTATTTATTTTAAACCATTAAATTTGATTCTTGCTTATTTTAGTCAAGAGTAATTTATAAAAACAAACAAATTAAAAATGTTACGTTAAAAATCCATCTAACTTTTAAACAACAACACTAATGATGTTGAATCATTAACTTTAATTAATTAGTGCTTATATTCAATATGTTTTGTGATACATATTATAAAATTTAAATAATCAAAGTACTATTTACTGTGTAACACTCCCATTTCGTATATAAATGATGAAATGTTTATCACAATAGCATACAGTTATATGATCGTATGTAGAAATCTACATGTATATGGTCATAAAATAATGAAATATGTGATTTATCGCAATTATTACACTAGACTGCATTAGGATCGTTTAGTGTATTAGTTATTTGATCATAAATTGCACACGGAACTTGAGTTACGATCTCAACCGTAATGTAAATCATATAAATGTCTATTTAGAGTAACAACACAACATTAATGTATGAACGAAGAAAGCGGCATGTATAATAAGCTATAATCGCCAATCATATAATGTTAAAACAATATCTTTTTTAAATGGAACTTCTCATATTATTTGTGTGATATATCTAAACATACGTACAGTTTTGCCTTTTTTACTAGTTTATGAATACTTATCAGTTTGCATGAAACATGATAAAGGATACCTCAATCTTAGTATCACATTCTACATTATCACCCGTTATTATATAATTGTCAAGCAGTATTTGTAGGAATATATAAAGCACAATATTTGAGTAAACTTTATAAAACGCAGCATCGTATATTAATGTTTTGTTTCTCGTATTGTTTTATTACATGGTTTCACATTAACGATATTCAAAGTAAGGTTGTATTTCAGGGAAGATCCGAGATTGTCTTACACATTTCGACATACATACACCAAACTGAAGTTAAAACACAGTATAATAGCGTGGTGGTCGTGAAGTATTTTGTCTCATCAAGTCCACTACGACTTTTAACCACGATGCTGACATCAACTGACACAACTGACATCTCGGTCAGTTTCGGTGGAGAAATCAATCTGCACCAATATTTTTCATAACACGAACATTTCCGTTAGAAGTTACCAAGTGATTTGTATACTTCTTACTGAAATTTATTCTTCACTTTTTAAGTGTCTTGTTGATACTACAGTCACAAACTTGACTCGTTGTGTTGGATATCTGACTCCTGAACGACTTGGGCGCCAACTGGATGACACACGTCAAGGTGTGGGTTAAGGTTAAACGCTACTGTATGCCTTAGTATCTTCACCTACCAATGTGGCACTGTTTGGATCTACTTTGATTTCTTCAGACTAGATTTAAAGAATCAAGTCTGTGACAGTATTACACTACAGACACTTAAGAAGTGGAAAGTGAAGTGTAGCAATAAGTAAAAAAAATCACTTGTTAACTTCCCCCATCAGAAGAAATACCATGTATATCAATGAAAGGGATAATACGAAAGCTATCCAGAAAGTAACATACGGGTTTCAATAGTGTGGCACTGGCCAGGGCTACAGCCGCCATCTTAGTGTCTAAACACTGTGGCATCCAGTACACATCAGCTGTAGTCGCGCTCGCGGGTCTGTATCCGAACAGGATAAGTCTTGGATGGTTTGGATTAAGAAGTGTTTGATCATCCGCCTTTTGGCCCAGATAAGGCATCAAGCGACAACCACCTCTTCCCAGCGATGAAAACCTGCCTTGCAAAGCAGCTCTTCGATAGTGACGTTCACAGAGGCGTTAAATCAGTGGTTAAGGTCTCAGGCGCTAGTTCTCTACAAAGCAGTAGTCAAAAAACTTGTGTTACGTTTTGATAAGTGTCTTAAAGAGGATTACGTTGAAAAACAGCCTGAGAATGTAGCTTTTAAATGCACATAGTAAAATTTTTCTATTTCAGTTGGTTAATGTTTTATTTCAAAAAGTCCGTTACTTTCTGGATATAACTCGTATTGCTTCTTCGTTACAATTATTTTTGAAATATGCTAGCTTGTGTAATCAATTATATACTAGTTGCAACTCTAACAATACAGCTTTCAACATATTGCATTAAAATGTTCTCCTTCATCTACTGTTTATTCCGTACAGATTGTTTTATTACTCAATACAATTTAATTCAAAGAAAATATACTATATTATTTTCTAATATTTAAAAAACACGTCATCTTTCCTCCCTAGCTTTAACAGTGTGAACTTAATATATACAAATAGCGCTAATGTAAGTGATCCAATAATTTTTGTTTTTCAGTAGTTAAAATAGTTCTATTCAACTGAAACACAAATAAAATTATAATAAAATCATATAATCTATGTAAAACTAACCGTATACCTATATTTTCCTAACCACATCGCTCTAATACTTAAAATAATTTCAAATGTGTAAAAATAAACCCTTTTAAATTAACATTACAAACCCACTAGACGAGGAAACAAGAACTGTTACTTGCCCATTACTTTATGATAGCGGTAATGTAATGAACTTGTAGTTTCCCAGTTGATACATCAGATAGGTCAATTAACCTACAGCGTTGTCACTCCCATGAACTGTGTCGCGTCCAGATCCAATCTCGTGTAATTAGCATCTCGCCAGTAGACGTAGTTCCAGTGACATACGAGTCACATATTGAGTGGAAACATATTGAGTGACATTTCGATAATAGAGTGAGTATAAAACAACTACACAACAACGATACTGCTTACTTTTGTATTCCTTATTGTTTATTTATTTATTTAAGGAAGTTTTTTCATTGGAAAATAATATAAGGCTTTTATAGTTGTTTAATAATGACTTATTGTTCCATGGGCTATGAAATGATCGCAATTTAAACATTTACATCCTCTAAAACTATTTATATCGCTTTACAAAAAAACGAAGAAAACAGTTTCTACATAGCATAATATGACTTAAATATTAAACTTATTCAAAACTGATTTACAATTTTATCAGTTATATTGAGTTACTAGACATATCATCAACATTCAAGTTGTAGTTTTGTCTGAGGCTTAGTTAAAAATACGCGTTTATGTTTATTTATTTACATATTTTCCATTTCATTTAAATAAATTTCATTATTTTTTTAACTGATATTTTCACGGTAAATCTATCATGGTAAAGTAACATTCTAAGGTATGATGCACAACAATTTTCTAAACGTTCACGAAGTGTGTTATGCCAGGGCAGAAAAATTTAAATATAACTAGATATTAAGAGAGGGAGATAGAGAGAGGAGAGAGAGAGAGAGAGAGAGAGAGAGAGAGAGAGAGAGAGAGAGAGAGAGAGAGAGAGAGAGAGAGAGAATTTTACAACTTCTTTATTTTCCCTGCCCTGGTTTAGACCAATGGTCTACTCTTCCACCAGGACAGGCTCCGTAATTGGTACAAAGTAAAAAAAAAAAAAAATACTCAGTTGTGGCTTAAACAATATGTAACAGAAATCATGTTTACTTTTATTTAATAACTATTCACTACTACATTCATATCATTCAACATCAATCAACATCTTTAAATACTTTTTTATACTACGTTCAGTATTACGTCTATTGCAAAAGAAAAATTTTATTTATAGTTACTCAATTAGTTTAACATGCTTTTGGAATGTTTAAAAAAAATTACACACTACTCTTTTTTACTTAAACTAATATAGGTAACTTTTTATTGGACTTCCAGACTGTCTATATATTTACCATACAATAAACTTTCAATATGATGTTAGTACATTTAAGCCAATTTATGCACAATTTAATCCATTTTTATTTGTATTAAACTTATATTATTTTCTACAATACACTTTGAAGTTAAACATCATTAAACTATGAAAATTCTACATAAATAAACTATAAAAAATAAACAACAATAACAAGCTAATAAAATGTTTGTTTTACTTAAATTAATATAGGTAACTTTTTATTGGACTACCAGACTGTCTATATATTTACCATACAATAAACTTTCAATATGATTTTAGTACATTTAAGCCAATGTATGCACAATTTAATCCATTTTTTATTTATATTAAACTTATATTATTTTCTACAATACACTTTGAAGTTAAACATCATTACACTATGAAAATTCTACATAAATTAACTATAAAAAATAAACAACAATAACAAGCTAATAAAATGTTTGTTTTACTTAAATTAATATAGGTAACTTTTTATTGGACTTCCAGACTGTCTATATATTTACCATACAATAAACTTTCAATATGATTTTAGTACATTTAAGCCAATGTATGCACAATTTAATCCATTTTTATTTATATTAAACTTATATTATTTTCTACAATACACTTTGAAGTTAAACATCATTAAACTATGAAAATTCTACATAAATTAACTATAAAAAATAAACAACAATAACAAGCTAATAAAATGTTTGCTTTACTTAAATTAATATTGGTAACTTTTTTTAAGGACAAAAAAGAGAGAGTTATTCCATTGATTAGCTCTAAAGTTTTATTGCCAAAACACAAGTACAATATAGATAACTCGGTTCACTAATAAAGCACATAGGAAACCTTAAACACCAGAAACAACGGTTTATATCAGGCGTATCTAATCCCCCCCCCCCACCCCCCCCCCACAGTCGTTCAGTAACAGAGTAATTTGTGACGTAAAATTCAAACATTACGGACATAGAAAAATGAAGATTTAAGAAAAAAATTGATTGCAAGTAAAATTTAAACTATAGAAGGTATATATACCTTCAGAATTGTTGTATATATATATATATATATATATATATATATATATATATATATATATATATATATATATATATATATGAAAAAATAGAAAATTACAGATTATTATAGAGATGGGAAAATACAAGTTCAAAAGGAATAAAGTGAAGAATTGCGTGTTAAACAAGTGTTATCTTTTTTCTAAAAAATGATTTTGGGGCATTAGTCTTATTGTCGTCTAGATAGAACTGGAGGTAATGGCGCTTTTTATTGACAGAGATAAAGAAAGCAACACGAACCAGATCTCAAGTCCTTTTTTATATTAATCAGTGTTTACGCCTCGTTTTTCCACTAAATAATAGACCGCTTACTAAATTACCGGTTGGTTAAAAACAATTTATTTTATTTGTAGTGTAACTTTTGGGGACCTTAGTTCGCTTCCCAAACTTAGTGTTTAACCATGGATACAAGAGGCCAATTAATATTGAGCAGCTAATACTTTATTTTGTAGTATATATATATATATATATATATATATATATATATATATATGTGTGTGTGACGAATTTAATAATCGTAAAATATAGGTTTTGCGGCTTTAAAAACTATTTTTAAAACATATATTTTACAACTAATCACCATGCATTTTTATTAAACTGAATGTTTTAGTCACACCAAATGTATGCCAAAACGATACCTTTTCGAATGAGTAACCTGGAAGTTGGAAATTTGGTGTAAGTTGGCACTTCAACCACTTATATTCGAGATTAAAAAGCGTAAAAATCCGAGCTAGAGACGCATTTGAACAATTAAATTCATTAATATCGGTTACTGGTCTATCTATGGTCATTCCAACCGGCAATAAGCATACTAATCATTTGTACTAGCACTGATTATCTCCTACTAAATTTATACAGTTGGTTATTCTTGCAACTTATTTTACGGGTATTTTTAATATAATTTTTAAAATAATGTGCAAGACATAATATAAAGGGCTAATTTATTCTGCATTAATTTTTCCTACTTTGAAGTATTCACATTTTTTAAGTATATATATCTGGAAATAAATGATATTTCATTAAATTTTAATTTATATCAAGAAAATATATCACATAGTAACCTAGAAAGGATGTTCCAGTGTAAGACTGTACCGCCAAGTTAGCACCAACGCGTCTCAAGAGACCACTGTAGTAACAAAGTTACAAGGCACTGTAGTAAGTTGTGCGTGACGTCAGCTCGTGCTGAACTGTGCTGAGTCTGCTGCTCGCTACGTGTTCACAACTTGGGACTGGCTGGTACAGAGTTATATCCTCAGAGATATTACAAGTTAGCACCAAACGCGTCACAAGGGACCACTTTAGTAACAAAGTTACAAGGCACTGTAGTAAGTTGTGCGTGACGTCAGCTCGTGCTGAACTGTGCTGAGTCTGCTGCTCGCTACGTGTTTCACAACTTGGGACTGGCTGGTACAGAGTTATATCCTCAGAGATATTACAAGTTAGCACCAACGCGTCACAAGAGACCACTGTAGTAACAAAGTTACGTAGTAAGTTGTGCGTGACGTCAGCTCGTGCTGAACTGTGCTGAGTCTGCTGCTCGCTACGTGTTCACAACTTGGGACTGGCTGGTACAGAGTTTATATCCTCAGAGATATTACAAGTTAGCACCAACGCGTTACAAGGGACCACTGTAGTAACAAAGTTACAAGGCACTGTAGTAAGTTGTGCGTGACGTCGTCACCTCGTGCTGAACTGTGCTGAGTCTGCTGCTCGCTACGTGTTCACAACTTGGGACTGGCTGGTACAGAGTTTATATTCTCAGAGATATTACAAGTTAGCACCAACGCGTCACAAAGGACCACTGTAGTAAACAAAGTTACAAGGCACTGTAGTAAGTTGTGCGTGACGTCAGCTCGTGCTGAACTGTGCTGAGTCTGCTGCTCGCTACGTGTTCACAACTTGGGACTGGCTGGTACAGAGTTTATATCCTCAGAGATATTACAAGTTAGCACCAACGCGTCACAAAGGACCACTGTAGTAACAAAGTTACAAGGCACTGTAGTAAGTTGTGCGTGACGTCAGCTCGTGCTGAACTGTGCTGAGTCTGCTGCTCGCTACGTGTTCACAACTCGGGACTGGCTGGTACAGAGTTATATCCTCAGAGATATTACAATTAATAAACCAGTGACGAAGGAATACAGAGTTCTACTTCCTAAGCAAACTTACTTGTAATTTTGACGACCCCGTTTTAATTGTTCAATTGTGTATAATAATTTCGCATTTAAAAAAGAGAAACACAAATAACCTGATCACCAATGTACCCTACATCTGTATGTGTACACAATATCTCGAGAGCGAATAGGAATGTACAAATGTAATTTATCCTTAGGCTTTACTTTTATATAGTCACCATCGAGCATGCCACCCAATGTATTCTAGTTAATCGTCAGTGGTTATGTGTTTCAATTCTTTTATGAATACTCATAATACTATATTTTCAACCACTGAGTAGAAAAGGAAAACGTTCCAGGATAATACATTTTTTGTAAAATACAAAACAAATTTTATTGAATTAAGTATAACATATAAAAGGAGATGTTATTGTAAATATGTGAACAATACTCTAAAGTTCTATTATTTGAAATGTTCAGTTTCCGGTCGAGAGTAGGCTGCCCCGCCACCATGCCACGTCGCTACTTGAGCTGTATTATTTCAATTTGAAGAGATGTAGCCTATTGAAAAATGTGTTAAATAATTACCGAACTGTATGCTCTGATAATTAATAAATCATATTTAGCCCTAAAGTGAACTAAAACACGTCAAAGCGCTAATACACATTTAGAAGTAAACGCAAAGGGTTATAAACTTAGGGTATTAAACTTGTTACTGACTTACTTTCTGTCACATGTGTTAACATTCTTATAAAATATGTGTTTCAATTATAAAATGCTAAAACTGATATGATTTTACTTATTTTTTAAAATGTTTACTAACGCTCAGGAAAGTCCGATAGAATGACATTCATCATTATCGAACTCAGTGTTTTCTGTACAAAAAATGAAGCTAGTATGTTAATGCAAAATTCTAAGTGTAAAAATCTGGGTTTTGATATAATGCGCGCTAAAACAGATTAAATATTAAAAAAAATATTATTTTAGAATCTTCGACTTCGCTAACGCTCATCAAATGAACTGTATAACGACACTACAATACATGTAATGCAGTAATAGTTTGTAATTGACAAAATACACAAACTTCATAAATATTTTGATTGATATCTTGTTATACATATTTTGTATAACATTATCTAACACTTCAACGGATGGCAACATAACTGATTGTTAAAAGACGATAGTCTTATTTAAGTATAAAAAATACAATACTAAGCCTAATGCTTATTTAAAAAATTTAAAAAATACGAAAAATACGATACTAAGCCTAATCCTTGATGAAGTATGAAAAATACGAAACTGAGCATAATCGTATTTTTTTTATCTTCTGCAGCAGCACCAACAGTATGAATATAGTTCACGGCTTACTATATCACTATGTCATCTGTTCATTTTTCATAATATATTGGTTAAATGTTAATATTAAATTAAATAATGTTTGTTGTGAAAAGTTAACTGACTGACTGTGAGTCTTGGGCGCTATTCTGCTTGAACTGCTTAAATTCTACTTGAACTCTCAGAGTGATAATGAAGGATATACTTGTACAAGCAAAGGTAGGACAGAACCTGAGCAGTGGCTGTTGATATATTATAGGCACAAATTAATGACGTCTTCCCAAGGAGCCTTGAGTTCACACTGCTCTTAGATATAAATCTTTACAATTTTTGTTCAATTATTGTCATTTTGGTTAGCTAGATTTTTACGTTTAAAGCATTGAAAATAGAGTACACGTCTTTATAAAAGTTCTAGTAGGGTACAATCTGATTATTGCTCGTGTTGACAAATAATCAGACATTCAAACGAGAATAAGAGCGATTAGCAATCACAGTTCAGACAGCTTTGACGGTCCTGATCCTTAATCACTGAGTTCAAACGACTCATTTACAATGAAATCCATTGAGACTTTACCTGCATCCGCTTTTGATTGATACTCCAAACAAAGTTATAGAAATATTAGTTAAAAAAATCATATTTATGTTTCACCAACCAAAATATTCTGATTTTATCTGTAGTATTAAGTATTTATGATTATTATAAACTATTACAAAAAATTTGTAATTTATTTTTAAATCCTTTAAGACGCAATACATTTTTAGTATAATAAAATTGTTTATAACAATTGCAATCCCCATAAGTCTACTATTTTTTTGCTTATTGTATTCATGTTATCAGATTGATAAAAAAAAAAATCACTCGTAAAATTGTAGATTGTAATTAACACTATGTTGAGAATTATCTTTGAATCGTAAACATACTGTTTCTGTCTACCATTTTTATTCAATAATTTTTAAAACGAATATTATAGTGTCTCAACTTAAAAAATAAAACAGTAAAAGTAAAGCTATGTCAAAACAGCTATGTGAAATTGACGTTATACTCAATTAAGAGGTCTTGAGGCAATTACATCTTCTAATGTAGTCTGTACTTTTCAAGCAAAAATACTCAATCCATGATATTAATTACAAATAACCATTCTCTTTTACAGACAACCAAACAGGCACGAGAGCCTGTCAATATTAGATTCATTAATTACGTAGGTGCTCTACTTTTTGTTATATTGTACATAAGAATTAAGATGCTTAAAATTATGTGTTGAGATTAAATACTAAATCGTTTTATAAGATATTACAACACAACTTAAAATTATAGCAATTATTGTATAAAACAATTAGGCGCTACACACACATAAAAATTCAGGATACAGAGTTTATAGTCACTCGACATATTATTGAGTCCCAATATTTGATAAAGAGACTAATCTCTGAACCGTGACTGTTGATATTGGTTAGTTGATCCTCTCACTGTACTGTGGCGCTGTCAATATTGCAGTCTGTCTGTACCAACATACATATTGACTTAGTTTAAGTAATAAGAAACTTTTATTTCTAAATGTAATACTATTTTTCATGTTTTAATCAATAGTGTTTGGTTTTTTGCGAATTAATATAACATATAAGAAGACAAAACTGTCATATACTTATTTACAGTTTAAAGGTTTCCATGTAGTATTTTTTAATAATACTATAATACTAATTTTCTAATAATTATGGGATTTAGATAATGTTTCTGTCTAAGGCAGTATTATTTAGTCAAACCTTACATGTAACAAGATGTATAATGACGTCAGAGGACTCCGAGTTGTAAGTAATCTCCCCCTCGTTACTATTACAATTAGGTGTCTGTATAGCATCGTACCGTTTAACCCCTACTTTAATAGCTGTATATATTTGAGCACCACCGTTGTAGTCGCTATGAGGCTCAGAGTTGTCTCTCACCACTTTTCATTTGTGGAATGACACAGCTTTCATTTACAGTATTGGTTTGGTCCTGAAACAACACCCTATCTATCAATAAAACGGAATGCACTACAATGTACAAGGTTCTTGTGACCTGGGTTTTACCTTTAAGTGCCTATCTAGTGAATGCCCAGTGAAAACTCCAAATGCTGCGAGCGGTGTATTCGAACCTACTCAGGTGATGAAGATACTTCTCTATAAGTAGGAAATACTTCATATCTGTTCTCTCTCCCGTTGGGATGTATATAACACAAAAAATTGCAGACAATTTTATATCCGTGAGGAATTTCACTGCAGCCGTCATCACATCTGAGTTATGGTAAGTTTTGCGTTCAGCTGTCTCTTCGTAGACATGGAGGAAAGTTGTGTTTAATATTTCAACATTTTTGTCCATCATTTACATACCTGTTGATAGAATGTTATGTCCTTCAACGACTGGTCCTTTGAAGCTCTCACTTTTCTGATTTTATCTCGCTAATATTTATGCAGAGCTGAGTTGTTAAATTGTTAAGTTGAGTTGATCGTTATGTAATCCAAGAAAAACATGTATATTACTATACAATATTGTGTATATAAATGCACCGTTATATGCTGGCCATTACCGATCAAGGCGTTGAGAACATTTAAAATCTCCATGTCTGTCTGACCACATGAATCTTCATTTCTACTAGATTGACGATGGTACATGTTTTTTATTTCTTACACGATTGCTTTGAGAAAATCAAGGATAAATTAATTTCTACTCAAAATGATAATAATTATATGACCTTTTTACATGGAACCTCACGGTGCTAGGAATGAACCGATGAAAAAAAGAATGATTCAGCATCCTTATCCACTTGATGATGATGACTATATTATTATGAAATTAGATGTAAGCAACAATATGGAAAACTGTTTGATTTATAAATAACCAAGATTATGGTATGAATAGGATTTCGGATTGTTTAGAGAAAGTAGGAAATCCGTTATGAATAAATGTATACGTAATGGAAATGAACGTATAATAGTTTTTTTAGTAGAGGTACTCAACGCTCTAACGTGGCTACGAGAAAATAAGTATAGGGGAGCAAGAGATGGGAAGTTTAATGAGTATTTAGTTAAGGGTACTGAAGTTTATATAACTGGCTGTCACTAAACGCTCAGCCTCTAACGTCAGTTGCTGATGCGAAAACCAATTTATGCTACTCTGTACACTCTATAAGTGTCGAAGATGTCACCTGGAGGGTTTCAATCTGATGTTAAAATCCACCCCTACTTCCTCTACATCGGTATTAACCCTTTTAGCGTCACGGTCCGATATATCGGATCACACTACACGTTTTTTATGTAATATGATGTAGCCCTCCAATTTGTTTCAATGTAAGTAGAAAAATCAGGTTCCTATGACTTTAATATCCTTGGTTAATTGAAAACGAAAGTATAATTTTTGAATGGTCCTATTTTAGGTTTTGTTCTATGAACTTCTGTCTTTATAGGTTAATTTTCTATCTAACGTATTGAAAGTTTCATAGTTGATTTTGAATTTCTCCCCGATCAATGAAATATATATATATATATATATATATATATATATATATATATATATATATATATATATATAAACCCAAACTTTAATTAAAAAAACGTCCATTTTTGGTTCTCTCTATTCCTTTATTTATCTTCTTCCTAAGATGTTTTAAGTACCTTAATGATTTGGATTGTTTTTTGTCCCGAAAAAGAAAAAGATTAACGTACGACGGTAAAATTCCTGCGGTCAAAAGAGTCAAATACTTCTGATTAAATTCACTTCTGATCTAATTTAAGTACTCTATAAGTAATACTGATTTTTTCCCTAATCTTCAGAAATACTAACAAAAATAGGTATGGTGGGTTATTCTTTGGAGATAGATATATGCCGTTGCGGAATATTTCATAGGCCTTTTTAAATGTAAAATTTTGTAATATATTATTTTTGTTACGCTCTTACAAAGTCATAAGTTTTATTCCGTATTAACAATAAAAGCGCTCAAAAATATATATATTTTTTTTATCAAAAATTTCCTTTACTTTCTGTGATAAGAATATTAATATTTCTTATTTATTAACCCACCCTTAGTGCATAAAGAAGCGGGCAGGAAAAACAGTATCAAAATCAGTTTAATAGTTTTGAAAATATCGATGCACAAACAGACCAACACAAATACGACTTTAATTTATACTAAGTGTTGATACAATTATATGCTAATAAGTTCTCTTTAAAACGCGTTCAACTCTAAAAGCATTACTTTAATAAAGCCAATCGAGTGCGCTTTACTTAGTCTAAACGTAATCGTTCATTAAATCACGTCCCAGAAACGTGTAATCTACGAGTTGAAATGAAACTCCTTCCAGTGTTTCACTAGAAAAGCAATGATTATTACTTTAATTAAAACTGTAGCTGTCAAGAAGATAAAATTAAGTTTTATAGACTTTTCAGACTCATCTTATTAAATAAGGGTGCCCATCTAAGTAACGCGTTAACCTTTACAGTTATTTGTATAGGTTAGGTAAGTAAAAAAAAACTGTTTCTTTCTTTGTTCTGTGTCATATATAACGGAAAGCCGTCATTAATCAGAAGTAATATATTTTATATCATTATATAAATGTATAGAGGCTTCATGAAATTTGACTGTTCCGTTAGTTTTTTAATGATTATTTATATTTAGGATTTAAACTTCAAATCAATAATAAACATTATTATCTCACGTCATTGAATATCCCCAGTAATTGTTTAAATGTATAGAATAGTACGAACCAATATATTTTTAATCTTCTGTACTATTATATAAAACTCTACTGGTGTGTGTGTGTGTGTGTGTGTGTGACTCAGTCACGCAAAGCTACTAGATCCATTTGTACTGAAATCGTACTTAGACATTCTTGTGGTCTCTTGTTAAAATATAGGTATATTCCTACTTAGAAAATCACTCCGGGCTATGCAAAACTGACTTAATACAATATCCATTATATTTATGGACTTGGCTTAGTAAGCAGATAATAAGTCAACAACAATAAGTATAATAATCTGTACACATTTATACAGGCTATAGTAAGTTTTTGTTGCTAATCAACTGTCAAAGTGTTACACTTTAAGAACGTCAAGTTACGTACAGAAGCTATTCTTTGTTTGGGTTTGTGTTTATTGAGATTTTAATTAATTACAGTAAAATGCCATCATTTGTTAAATCATAGCTGTGTTAACTGTAAAGCTTAGGTCTTCGACTTTAGTTTCCCTTTAGACTTTGAATTTATCCCCAATGCCCTAATTGCTATACAATATGATATCATGAAGTATTTGAGAGAAATTCGAGGAATTTCAGAAATACTTATAAAAAAGTTTCACTTTCAGACTTCAGGCTCCATCCTTAAACCTAAAATAGATCAAGAGATTGGAATATATTTCAGTTATATATCAGTACATAATCCCATGATTGGATTAAATGCCATTTAAGAAGAATAGTGTAATACTATTTTATTTTGGATCCAAAGGAAAGTAAAACAAACTTTTTCAAAAGTTTAATATTTATGAGTGACAACTTAGAAAATTTCAATTTAAATGTAAGTGGTAAAAATTAAGTGCTTTTGCTATTCTTTATATAATTTTGTAATTTTATATAATATTTTTTAGATTACAACAGCTTTTATATATATATATATATATATATATATATATATATATATATATATATATAAGTACATTTTATGACGTTTACATAATTTTCATCTTCAAAATACAACTTCTTATTTCAACCGTTTTTGCAACTAATATTGACCAAGAATAAGAGAATATCCAGATAATGCTGTGCTTAGTCAGTACTGTAATGTAGATATCAAGCACAAAACTACTATATAAAATTAACTATAAATTTAATGACTGTTACAGAACCTATCTTAGTTGTCTTTTAGTATAAGTAAGGCTCTCAAACTTGTGTATGTGTATATATATGCTTTATTTCCGGGAAAATAAAGCAAGATAAACTATACTACGAAGAATACTAAGACCATAGTAAATTAAAATCGCTATAAAATATACACTTTTTGACATATTTTGTTGGTTTAGAAAACAAGGCAAACTCAGCATTCGCGTCAGATATATAATTAACTTGATCCAGAAGCGGCCCTACACGTGCAAATCCAAGTTATGTGCGAAGCCACTGGTAACTGCTAATAGTTTATTAATAAATATATATTTACAGAATCTGTTTTCCTCCATACTTGGATACAAGTATTTGTAATATTGGCAGTTCTCAGCAACAAAAAGTCCTATCAGGGGGATAGGAAATGGAAAATTGAAAAAAACTGTGTGCAATATACTTGACTCCTGTAGATTACCTCTGCCAAATAAAGCTGTAGAGTCCTCTATATGTCAACTAGGCGATACATGTCACATGTACGTACAGTGAAGAGCTACGGTACCATGCTACGTTTGTATTGTTCTATGTACTAGTACTATCGCAATCATTTGCACATGGATGCATCAGCGAGTACGTGTATGTAGTAGTGCATGATATAATATATTTTTATATTTAAAAAATTCATATTATTGATTATTGGCACTTAAATATTATCAGAAAATTATTTATTTCATAACTAGTTACGATGAAAGCACAAATTAAGAAAATAAAGTATTTAGGAATTAACTTTATGAATTAAAAACATTATCATTGACAATACACATGAACAAACAACAGTAAGATAGAAATTGTATTAATTAAAGAAAGTAATACATTATGTGCAACGTACAATTAGGAGATGGAAACTAAAATTATTGACGGAAATAAAATACGGTCATATACAATGTTAAAACAAACAAAGCCCCCACATAAGAAGACATTAGAACCTTCTAAAACTTATTTTGATGAATATATTCAATCGTGTACTATTACAGTTGGAACCACACCAACGATGACCTTTTAAGAAATACCATTGCAGATTGGCTATTGTGTACTCTAGTACGAGTATCGTCTTGGAACTTTCCGCATTATGAAGTAGCAGAAACGGTCTTCTTTTCTCTCTACCAAGGTGCGTGGCTATTCAACGTTACCCTTGTATATCCCGTAGCAGTTCTGTCTTGACCTTCGTCCGGTGATGAGCAATATCTGAACAAACCATACTTATTCTCGTTGACTATAGCAGGGCTGTCTTGACCTTTGTCTGGTGATGAGCAATATCTCAACAACCCCTCCTTATTCTCGTTGACTATAGCAGGGCTGTCTTGACCCTTGTCTGGTGATGAGCAATATCTCAACAAACCCTCCTTATTCTCGTTGACTATAGCAGTGCTGTCTTGACCCTCGCCTCGTGAGCAGCAATATCTCAACAAACCCTCCTTACTCTCGTTGACTATAGCAGGGCTGTTTTGACCCTTGTCTGGTGATGAGCAATATCTCAACAAACCCTCCTTATTCTCGTTGACTATAGCAGTGCTGTCTTGACCCTCGCCTCGTGAGCAGCAATATCTCAACAAACCCTACTTATTCTCGTTGACTATAGCAGTACTGTCTTGAACCTCGCTTCGTGAGCAGCAATATCTCAACAAACCCTCCTTATTCTCGTTGACTATAGCAGTACTGTCTTGAACCTCGCTTTGTGATGAGCAATATCTCAACAAACCCTCCTTATTCTCGTTGACTATAGCAGTCCTGTCTTGACCCTCGCCTCGTGATAACGAATATCTCAACAAAAACCCTCCTTATACTCGTTGATTATAGCAGTGCTGTCTTGAAACCTCGCCTCGTGATGAGCAATATCTCAACAAACCCCTCCTTATACTCGTTGGCTATGGCAATGCGGTCTTGGGCCCCAATGTCCTTTGTGAACGCGGCTATAGAAGGAGCGCCACTTTGAACTTTGTCTAGTGTGCGATAGACGGATAGATTACCTCCAAACTTGTATCTTATCACGATGTCTATTGCTGGTGTCAGTGATAATGGAAAAGAGTCGTAAGTGACCCGTTCTTTTGTGTACCTTGCTACAGCTCTGGAGGCTGTGACCGAAATGGAAGTGACACCACTTGATGAAGCTAGGACAACGTCTTTGAGTTGGCATCGTTTTCGCGACGAACTCCTCTCTTCAAACATTTTCCCGAAAAGTCTATCTTTTTATATTACTCGAAATCTATAAACGATTCACTTGATATAATATACCACGATGGAGTACTCAGAAGTGACGCCATATCCATTAAGCCTATCATGCCGTTACTCAAATATATCTTAAAGGTTCACTTGCGCTGCTATTTCTTAACTTCTGTAATGACTCATCACTTATTGTTTATAATTAATTTCTCGAAAAGATGGCAAGATTTAATTAATAAATTTATATCCTATCCGATTACTATCCTCCGTCAACTCATATTTAATCCTACGTCTGAGGTTTAAACTTTCCTGGCTCTGAACAATATATTTCCTCAAAGCCAACAGACAATACAGCGTATATTACATTACATGCCTTAAAGAAACCGCAAAGTAAAGTAAGCCATTCCTCACTCTGAACAATGGTACAATGTAGCGGGTACAGGGATTATCACAAGATACATTACTCAAGCAACGTCGAGCGTGGCAGCTTTTTGGATGGGTGACCGCTGAGCGATCCTAGCCTTGTTAACAGCCCACATGCCAGGCCGTTGTTGCTGATATGGAAGTCACCTTATTGACGTAGTACCCCAGGTTAAGTGTAAGAGAGGGTTTTTGATCCTGAACGTTACCTGGTAAAATAATACATTTTTTGACCTCGACTTTAACAATATGTCTCCTTAAAGCCCTTGTGTATAACTTACAAAGTATATTTGAGTACATAACTGCAAGAACACACAAAGTAAAATAAATCGCGCATTACCTTAATTACAGTCATCCAGAGACAGGAATATACCGTGTTCCTAAAACCTCCAGAGGGTAAGAGATGTAATCTGCCGAATGCTTCCAGATACCAGGAGTTTCTACCTGTATAGGCTGGAAGTCTCTATAATCTTTACACTTCTAGACATCGAAGCCTCAGCATAGCCTAGCTCTTGGAGGTCATGTCTATAGTAGTTTACTGTTGACTGGGGTTATTTATTATTTAATCTATGTAGTATAAATCTTTTGTATTGACTCTTGTATGTTTCTGATGGTAAATTGGCGTTCCAGGCTTCGATATGCTCCAGAAACTAGACGGAAACAAGATGAGCCCCCTTCTTCAAAAGCTTGTTGTCTCTAGGATGTTTTTTGGCCACTGGACAGATGAGTCAAAAACTTATAAAATCTATTGAAGATCCATTCCACGGAGAGTTTTCTGGAAAAGAAAACTTCCTGGCATGAAAATTGGGAGGGAAAGTTCACTCTTTACTTTTCAGATATATTAGCTCTCGGCCTCGGGTGGTTTTCAAGCTGTTCATAATTCTGAGATGACGTGGCTCTTTAGCTTATAAAAGATTCCGGAAGCACCTTCTTCGAGTGCTCTTGGCTCTGACAATACGTCTCCTGACTATTGGAGCTCTCAATGTCTCAGAGCTCTTGGCCTGTGGATGTTTCGAATCTCTGGATGCTCCTGGTAGGCCGAGACCAGCTTGTATGAGACTTCAGACCTTGGCAAGTTCAGGGCTCATTCTTTTACCTTCAATGGAATGTCTGTAACTTTGTCATCTACCTATCTTAATAATATTTTACCATCTTTGTAATTCTGACCTCAATGATATTTCAGTGTGTATAACTCTTACAACTGCACCACTCAGACCTAGAAAATTTCACTAATAAAAAAATATAGTGTAGTTACAAAATAAAGGGAATGGTTGAAATGCTTAGTGTAGATTTTATACAGAGTTAATTTTAGTTCAATAAAAGTGTAATGATGTTTGTAATTACACTGCAGTTGAGTGAGAGGGTAGTCATACATGTATGGTACCGACAGGTGATTAAATGTGAGCACCTGCAGGTGTAATGATGCATGCATTGATACAACACAGCAGCTATAGCCGTGTGTGAATGTGATGTGGATTTAATGGTACACTGCATTTGAACCCCTAGTACGTAGTTAACATCGTGTTTCTGTTATTTGGTAGTAAGGTGGTACATCCTCATATGGGGGATTTACATGTTTTATAAGGCTTTATGTGATAAATTATCTAACATAATATTCACTAAGGCGTATTCATGTTTTATAAATTATGAGGAGTTATCGATGTTTAGTTTACTATGTTATTGGTACTTATAGATAAGATTATTTATTGCTAGCAGTTACCCGTGGTGTCGCACGCGATTTAATTTTTAGAAACGGTTTTTAAAAAAAAATTTTTGAAAAAAATTCAAACTTTATTTCAAGCAATCCTGAGGTAAGTTATAGTCACTGAAATATATTCCAAGTTCCATTTTATATTTAAGGTTAAAGATGGGGGAATTGAAGTAGTTAAATTAAACCTTTTTTTAAGTACTTTTGCAATTTCTCTCCAATATTTTATTGAATAGCTAAAACGATTTCAGTTATAATTGATCTATTCTAGGCCAATGTGGAGCAATCCTAAGCCTAATGGAAACTAAAGATGTCTTTTTATATCAATCAACATGCCACATAGACAATTTTACTAGTTTATATTACTATACTAATACATTGTACAGAGTTAAAATATAGTTTATATTAATTTTAATAATAAAAATTTAATTGAAAATGTAAAGATATAATACAAATTATGATAACATTAAATATTTTATTTGATACATAAAAATTTATTTTATATACCTAAATATGTATAAATCAAATTTATATCAAGAGTTACGTTATAATCCGCTTAAAAATTACTTCTCTAACCTGGAGCCAGGACCTGGTATATATAAAGTCTTTACGGTCACATTTACATGTAAATAACTCTATTCAGTATGAGATGTGGTGGTGAGACCGAGCTTTACTCTGACAGGATCAAACATTTATCATGTTTATACTTTTTCAAGGGTTTCCATTTTCAGGAGCTTTCAAGAATTCCAAAAAAATTATTTACATATTATAGACATCAGGTATAAGAACTCTTTGCAAGCACGTTTAGTAATTATTATATTCAAGCGAGTTGTATTTCGCCAAATATAACGAAAATGTAGAGTTTGCCTTACTGCCAAGATCAAGAAAAACTGTGAAAAACTATATGTTTATAGATATTGTAAACGTACATGTAATTTATTATATAGTGGTGTAACTGTCAAGCATTAAATTCGGCCAGAAATTTATTTTACAGACATTTACGCATCATTACTTAGCGCCTTCAAATAGTGCTTGGCTATAATATACGTCACTGTCTCATAATTGCAGTTTATGGTGTGCAGGTGCTTTTAAGACACGTTTTTCAGCGCTGTCTTGGTGGTGAGTTACATCAATGGGCAAAGTATATAAACCTTATCAGTGTAAAAATACATATAAATACTAATTTTCATAATGATCGGTTAAATAGTTTCTGAGTACATCAATATTATCCTTACGAACATTCTCTTTTGTATGTATAGATTTGAAATTTCGGTTATAAATTTAAAAGTTTCCGATTTTTAAACAAAACAAAAATTAAATCTATATTTTATAAAGAGGCTGACCTTCTTAAAATAAAATAACCAAACAAAGCAAGATTTATGTAACGTATTATTAATAATTATTCCGAATTTTTTTTAAACAATAATAAATTTTTTTTTAAATTTGATAGTAAAAATAATTTAAACCCCTCCAAGCACTAATTGAGCCTCTTAAAAACCTGTTATAAGCTGAAGTAATTTGAAGCGTGAATTTATAAAAATTTTCTTATAAACTACATAAGATTTTTGTACGCCACCACGTGCCGCATAACAGGGAGTTCATTGAGTTTTTTTTGCAAAATGTGAATCTCTAGCTCCTTTTATTATTGACAGACAGAATTTCAGATCATTCAGCAAAGAAATGTTTACTTCCTCCGGCCAACAAAAGAGAAATTGCTTCAGTTTACACCATTGTTGAGTGATAAGGGCGCTCAGCAAATTTTTATGGTTTGACATGGAACTTATTTTTGTATACGTATATGGTGTTTATTACAAAATTTCAAGTCTACAGACCAGAGGTCTTACCACATGGTTCAGTTAATTATTTATTCTTTATTTTGTATTTTATATTATTTAAGTAATAATGCTCTACACACCAAGTAGTTATAAAACGATGTGTTGGGATAATTTGGCTACGTGTATTAATGTGTCACATGTTAAAATAAATTCTGAGTATACTGAATTTATTTGAAAATATATTTATCCTGCTATTTTGTCATTGAAATCGTAGTTACCTATAAAACAATGTAAAAATATTCGGTAACGATCAGCCAGATCGGATGTAGTGACACCCACAATAATTGAACTCAGGGTTCCTTATATAGAAATGTAGATTCATACACAGTTACAAGTCTTCACTAAGGCTTAGAAAATAAAAATACTCAAATAAGCAAAAATGAATTCTTCCTTTAATTCATAATATTAGTAGCAGTAACCGGTAATTTCGCACGCAATTTCCTAATAAAACACAAGGACACTGTGAGAATATTAATTCTAAATGGCGGTCTAAACACTCCCATGTTAGGCGATAATCACTGGAGAATCTTTTAATCTTCTGATAAGTTCAAGATGCAAGTTTATGCAAACACAGTTTTGGGACCCTCAAATCTTTTTTATATGTACTGTGAAATCCGTAAATGTTCCCTCAAAAATTTCATAATAAACCATTTCAGCAAAAACTAAACTATTTAAGGTCAGCATGGAGGAATCCTATAGTCGAAGCCTTTGCGTTTGAGCTAAAACATCCATGATGCAATGAATAATGTTGTTCTATGTCATTTGGAAACAGAGGTTGTTTTTGTTTACATGTTCCGATCGAGAATATATGTACATGTACGCAGGTCTTATAAACCTATTTAGGTCCTAAAGGTTATGTCTATGACTATCGAAGTTTTTTTTGTGTAAGGTATTTTCTGGTGCAATTGTAGAGTTTTTTAAAACGCGTATTTTAGTCAAAAACAACAAAGATTTTGGAGCTAAACATTCATAACCAAGTTTTGTTTAAAAGTCTGTATTTTACTCTTTATAAAAAGATAGATTGTAACTTTGTCAGTGATATCTGCATTATTACACGATTTATGAAGAACTGCATACTTTTTATTCCGACTAACATCAATTCTGGAGGGTTTCGTAGTTTGACGAATGTTAGCAGGCAGGGTAGTAGCGCTCAGACTGCCACCACATCTCGTCTGCCACTTTACAATCTACTGTCGCCCTCCAGTACATCCTGTGTGACATCTGCTATGTGTATCAATTCAACGGTACATTGCGGCATTCAACCTGATTTCAATAGGAAACCATTTCTACAAGGGTATAGGAAAGAAACTTTCCTTCTTTGGATTTAAGTCATTCCTCTCATTATCCAATTAGCATGACTGTTTTAATCGATATTCAAGAAAATGTAATGTATTAAACTTTCTAATACAAGTTTTTTTAGTATATACAGTGTCTTCATATCGGTCTTAACTTGACCTATGATTAAAAGAAGGTATGACAACGCACTATAAAGATGATGTAATTTGGTTAAACAGTGAGTTACAAAAATACGAAGTTAAAAAATAAATATCAGTATAGGAAATATGGTTAAAAAAAGTTCCATTATAATAATTACATTTAACGTAAATGCGAGTAGATTGGGAAAATGCTACACACTAAATGTTTTACAGTTTAATTAACTGAAATAATTAGCTATAACCATTTAGAACTACAGGTACTTTTTTAAAAACAAGTAATAAATTATTTTTCAATACAATATTATTATAAATTATAAATTTTATATTATAATATACTATAATATGTATTATGTTATACATTATTTAATATACAAAATAACTGTTTGTATATTAAATATGAATATTATATAAGGAAAATGTTTTTTTAGAACGATAATTTATTTGTCTTAGTAGCTACCACTATTGTATTGTATCGTGTATTGTATAGTGGCTTGTAAAAATAATCTCTCATTAGGATAAAGACAATTATATTATTAACTCTGTTAATATGCACTGTTACACGAATACTTTAAATGCAAAAGTACACTAATAATTTAAATGTAGTAGTACACTAATCCATTAAATGTTCTAGTACTCTAATAATTTATGGCCACATTGATGAATTTCGTTCCATTTTTTACTTATCTCCTGTTGACATTGTTCTAATTTCAGAAACCTGGCTGAAACCCCACCTAAGTGACAGAAGTGTTGAACTTCCAGGTTTTAATCTGTACAGAAATGATCGCCTGCACAAAGGTGGTGGCGGGGTGGCTGTGTACGTCAGATCACACTTCCTTGTCTCTGTCCTCCTATCATCAGATACATCCAGAGATGGACGGCCAGAATACATGTTTCTGGACGTCTGTGTTAATGGAACACACATTTTAATTGCTGTTTGTTACAGAGCTCCTCACCTGGGCTACATGGCTGAGTTCGAACATGATCTTCTAGGTTTTTTGGCTCACTACAGTCATGTTATTGTGATGGGAGATTTTAATACTGATTTAATCGGACCAATTACTTATGACCAAACTTTTTTAACTAATATGTTTTACTCGTGTAACATGACCATACTTCCTCTGCAAGCCACTCACCACACTGAGACTGCCGACACCTGGCTTGATGTCATTGCTGTCTGTGACCAAACCCTGGTTGCGCACCACGGACAACTTCCTGCTCCTGGCCTTTCCAAACATGACCTTATTTTTCTTGCTTATAAACTAAGAACTCCCAAGATCGAACCAAAAGTTATGATTTATAGAAACTACAAAAATGTAAATCCTTATTCCCTGCTTATCGATGCTTCTCTAACTCCATGGTATGAGGTCACATCGGCTGATAATGTGGACACTATGGTATCAAAATTTAATTCATTAATGAATGGTCTTCTTGATAAACACGCTCCATTTGTTTCAAAAAGAGTAACCAAACAGCCTGCTCCATGGATCTCAGAATTTATTCGACACCTCCAGAAGCAAAGAGATAGAGCTTTCCTTAAGGCTAAGCGGTCCAAGTTACGTGATGACTGGGCTGCATATAAAAAATTAAGGAACAATGTGCAACAACAAATTAGAAATGCCAAGATCAGGTTTTACTACTCTTCCCTGTCTAAAAAACAATCTAGCAGAATGTTGTGGTCGAAATTAAAAGATCTTGGAGTTGGCAAGCCTAACACTTATTCACCGGTTACCCTTAATCTAGATGATATCAACAACTTCTTTGTTGAGATTCCTGTTGATCAGTCTGGGGCTCAAGATTATGTCTCCGAGCTCGAAGGTGCTACTTTTAATAAACCTGGGTCTCAGTTCTCTTTCACTCCAGTGACAGAGACAGAAGTGTTAAAGGCTATTATAAGGATGTCCAGCAACGCAGTTGGGGCCGATGGCATTCCTATAAGATTAATAAAAGACACTCTTCCAGTCACTCTTTCAACTATCACTGCTATATTCAATAAATCTCTGGCTACTTCAATGTTCCCACTGACATGGAAGTCTGCTTTAGTTCGCCCACTTCAGAAGTGTTCCTCTCCACTAAATCCTTCACAATTCAGGCCAATAAGTATACTCCCTGCTTTATCAAAGTGTTTGGAACGGATTGTTCATCAGCAGTTTTCAATATATCTAGAAAGTAATAACATTTTATCAAATTTTCAATCTGGTTTTCGCTCCAACCACAGCACTACTACTGCACTTCTAAAAATAGTTGATGATATACGCCTTGGAATTGATAAGAGTCAGGTAACCATTTTAAACCCTTTTCGACTTTTCAAAGGCTTTTGACTGTTTTTATTATCCCCTTCTCCTCATCAAACTTAGGAAGGATGGTTTCTCTGATGGTAGTGTCAAGTGGGTTGAGTCTTACCTTTCGGGACGGCGCCAGTGTGTCAGATCAGGTGAGAAGCAGTCGAGATGGAGACCAGTCACTCGTGGAGTTCCACAGGGTTCAGTCCTTGGGCCACTTCTATTTTCACTGTACATCGATGACATTACTACTCAAATTACCCATTCCAATTTTCACTTATATGCAGATGACTTACAAATATACCGCCACTTTTCCTTAACAGAAATGCAAACTTGTGTGACTCTCATGAATTCCGATATTGACGCTGTTACTCACTGGACTTGGAAACATGGACTAAAATTAAACGTAGACAAAACTCAGTGTATTATGATAGGTCATCCAAAGCTTGTTCGTAAAATTGACTTTACTACGGCTCCCAAATTAAAACTAAATGATCAAGAGCTAGAATACTCTGAGAAAGTTAAAAATCTAGGACTTATTATTGACAAACACTTGAGATGGACCTGAACAGCAGGCTTCTTTGACATGTAATAGGGTCTTTGCCGGTGTTCACTGCCTTAAGCGGCTGGCTTCATATCTACCACAGCAAGTTAAAATAATGCTGATAAAGACTCTTGTACTGCCTCAATTCAACTACTGTGACATAGTCATTAATGACATGACTGTGGAGCTTTCAAATAGACTCCAGCGTGCTCAGAACTTTTGCATTAGGTTCATTTTCAATCTCAGACGTGATGATCACGTAACGCCCTACTTCAATCAATTATCTATCTTAAAATCAAAGGACCTTCGAGACTATCACTCACTCATTCTGTTGCACGCTCTTTTAAATACAAATTGTCCTAGTTATCTTTCAAACAACTTTCGATTTATGTCTGAAATAAGTGAAAGAAGTATAAGGAGGGGTACATCCTTATTATCTATCCCAATTCATCGAACAACTACCTTTAGCAAATCGTTTACAGTTTCTGCCTGTCGATTGTGGAATGCTTTACCCGTGAACATCAGAGCCATCGATAAGCGCGCTCGCTTTGGGGCGGAGGTCAGGGCCTTGATGCTGGGGGCTCAGGGGGTATAGCGGTTGGCGGCTTTGGTGTGCGGTACTTAGGGCAATTGCATGCAAGTTGAATGAATGCGAGTGTGTGTCTTGCGATATTATTGTAAATTTGTATATAGTTACACTAATTATTGATGATTGTTTTTATTTTAAGATTCATTTAATATATAGTGTAAATAAATAGACTAAGTTTTAGTTATAAATATATTCATATATATATGTTAGTTTAATTTTTATGAGGTTAAGTGGTAGAGAGGACTTTATAGTCCTAACTTCGCCTCTAATAAAGTAATTTTTCATTTCATTTCATTTCAATTTAAATGTAATATCAAATTAGTACTTTAAGTGTACTAGTAAACTAGTAATTTGACTTAACAGTACACTAATACTTTATATGTACTAGTTCACCAGTACTTTAAGGGGACGCAAAATTGGTCCATTACATAACCCATTATCTAATTGTGGAGGTAATATTAAAATTATTTTCATCAACCACATTTCTGCGCTTTTTTATGAGTGGAGTTGACTATTGTAAAGGCGGAGTTCAAATATTTATGTGACATATTTGATGCAAACCTGTACAGTTGATTTACTAAATGTGTGTGAAAATACAATCTCAAGACTGTTTTATTGAAAATCAATTTTAGAGAATATAAAATAATTAATAATGAAAGTTACATAATGTTGTATACTATTTAAAATGAATTTTGTTTGACACATAATTCTATACTGTCCAACTTACAGGAACACCCTGGGTGTAGAGGTAACCTAATAATGTACATGTACTTCACAGATGCAAACATTGTTGTATACCATCACATACTTCTCAAAATATTTTATTCTAGTTATAAGCAGTGTACTTAAATTTATAGTAATAATAAATTAATAACATTTTGTTTTATGTACTTTTTTAAAATTTTATGAACTAATGTACGATCAGAATTAGTATCTACAATATATTTCTTCCTCAAATAAACTATCTGATAAACCTAGCTCTTGACTAATGGATGATATTCCGTTGCATGACTTTTCAGACAAAAGTGAATCACATTATGTGACTACTTATGTGTAGGACATGTCTCTATAGATTATTGATTGTGAAATCTTGGGTTGCAGCCTCGAAAGAAGTAGGTAGATTTTGTGGCAACTGAAGTATTATTAAGATATGGAATTTACATCTGATCAGTATTTTGAAAACAGTTCTAGATTAAACATTTATTATGACAAAATGTTTAGTTCATCTTTTTGTGTTTTTGTTCAACCTTCCCACACACGATTCACAAGTTAATGTGAACTAGCCAAAATATATTACGAGACAGGGTAAACAGTATAATAGTAATTACATATTTTGGGTCATCCTTGTAAAACAAGTCAATTAAAAGTTCAAATAAAGAGGAGATTAATGTTTTCCAGTGTGTACTATCGGTGTAGTCTAACTCCAGTGACGATACAAATGAAGGTGTTACTAGTTCTAGAACTGCAATGTATAAAGTACACAAAACGTGTTACAGACAAATCACTGTTGTGTCCAGGAACTGAAAAGTGCAATCAAGGGAGGGATGTGAGTATTATTGTTGTGGTACTTTGTTGCGGTAAGCTGATTAACGGCGACAATCTGCACCAGTGACAAATTAACGGTGACATATTACAGTCGCCGACTTTTCTTCTACTATTTTTTCTTCTAGACAAATAGTTTAAAAACAATTAACAAACTTCAAGGATATATATTATGGTTCTTTTATAGACAATTGTCATATAAATTTGAATAATATACATACGAATATATAAAGAAACGTAATACGTAGTGTGAAACTTAAATGGGATGTAATAAGGAAACAAAGATCATCCATATACTTACACACACACACACACACACACACACACACACACACACACACACACACACACACACACACGCACACACGCACACACGCACACACGCACACACGCACACACGCACACACGCACACACGCACACACGCACACACGCACACACGCACACACGCACACACGCACACACGCACACACGCACACACGCACACACGCACACACGCACACACGCACACACGCACACACGCACACACGCACACACGCACACACGCACACACGCACACACGCACACACGCACACACGCACACACGCACACACGCACACACGCACACACGCACACACGCACACACGCACACACGCACACACGCAGACACGCAGACACGCAGACACGCAGACACGCAGACACGCAGACACGCAGACACGCAGGACACGCAGACACGCAGACACGCAGACACGCAGACACGCAGACACGCAGACACGCAGACACGCAGACACGCAGACACGCAGACACGCAGACACGCAGACACGCAGACACGCAGACACGCAGACACGCAGACACGCAGACACGCAGACACGCAGACACGCAGACACGCAGACACGCAGACACGCAGACACGCAGACACGCAGACACGCACGCACGCACGCACGCACGCACGCACGCACGCACGCACGCACGCACGCACGCACGCACGCACGCACGCACGCACGCACGCACGCACGCACGCACGCACGCACGCACGCACGCACGCACGCACGCACGCACGCACACACGCACACACGCACACACGCACACACGCACACACGCACACACGCACACACGCACACACTCACACACACACACACTCACACACACACACACACACACACACACACACACACACACACACACACACACACACACACACACACACACACACACACATATAAATTAATTAAATTTTCATACATTTTATATATATATATATATATAACGTTTATGAATATAAATGAACGTTTGTCTGTGTGTTATTTATAGATCCGTAAACTAAATAACTGATCATTATGAAAAGTTTTATGTATATGCTTTTACCACTGAGAATATAAATGTTTTCAAAGTGCCTACACATTATAAACTGCAATTACGTGACAGTTACGTATACTACAAAGCCAACCACTATTTGAAAGCGCTAAGTTATGATGTAAATCTGTCTTGGAGATAAATTCTGGTTGAACTTGATCGAATATTAAACCACTTTTCAATAAAGTACATGCAAGTGTACGTGAATACGTGAATTATAAACATACACAGATTTTCTGGATCGTGGCAACAAGGAAAACTCTACGTCGGCGTTGGAAATATAAATCACTTAAACTAGAAGTGCTCATACACGGTCAAAGCTTACGAAAAGCGGGCGAAACCGCGGGAAACAACTAGTAATCTTTGGTGTGGTTTCACAACTGAATACAATCATTAGTATTTTGTATTTCTGTATACAGAAGTCATCGCATAACCCTTTTAAAATAACTGCCATTCAGTCACTCACGCAGACGCAATGTCTTTCACTCAAATCAAATATATACTTATACATACTTTATACATTTTATATCGGAACTAGAAGACTGATAATATTTGTATTTAATTTCATTTCATCCGAATTGTGTACTAGCCAAGCTTTGAATTATTTACGATTATTCAATTTCTGTATTTTCTCAGTCTATTGATAAGCATGACACCAACCTCGAATGGAAAATGTTCAAATGTTGCCGTTCTGTGTTATTATAAGCGGAAGTCGGCCCTGAAGCTAAGCTCCTTGAAGGCATTCTGAAAAAAATTTCTGAATTTAAATTTTTAAATGATTCGGATGGCTTACTTTTGAGTTCTTTCGAATTTGTCAAATTTGTGCTTAACACTGACTGTGAAACGTCCATGTCTTCTAATAAGAAAACAGCTACACGTCTCTAATAATAATATCGTTATTAACATTGAAATATCCTTGCACATATGGGCAGAAGCGAAATATTATATTAAATTAGAATTTTTTAAGCTTGAATTGCAGCTTCAAACCACATGATATAGGCCGACTTCATTCAACTTTCGCATGTGGAAATTAAACATGAAATTAAAATACATGAATAGCATTGGAGATTTTGAATAATTTCGCATTACTCGGTGATTGGAGGATGAACGAGTATAGTGCAATTTTTGGAAATTAGAAGAAAGAAACAAGAAAGGTAAACGTATTATTAAGTTACCGACTGGCGATAACTACTTCAACAGAGTGTAACTGATAAAGTCTTAAACTCAGGTGTTAACTCTTACGTCTGCAGAAGTTAAATGGCCACAGATGTTTTGTGCGGAGAATTTCCAGTTCAACACTTCTTCTGGGGTCAATTACCCTTCCCTTTTCTAGGTAAACTGTAGATCTGGCATGAATGCAATATCCGCAACCAAATATCCGTGTAATTTTAAATCAATAACATTTGTACGATTATTGATATTTTATGCATTAAAAATCCTCTAAGGAATTATTTTATAATACTGTACAAATAATATGATGCCTAATCAAGAACATAGCCAGGAAAATATTTGGGGGAGGGGTCCAGACAACAGAAATTTTCCCGTAGTGGACAGAGAGTAAGACTCCATTTTGTTCCTTAAAAGGTTCTTGACACGTTTCTTTGTGTGTAAGAACGGTCTTTCAGCAGTACATGTCAGTAATACTGAATTATTAAAATAACAATAATCGTTTAGTATAAAAGTAATTGAAGCAATTTAAAATTAGAGGAGGGAGGTCCGGAGCCCTTGAAACCCCCTCGCTGATAATGTCCTCGTGCGTAATTTATTACGATTATTTTTATGAATGAAATTATTGATTTTCTGATTACCTTATAATAAGGGTCTGAGAAATAAACTGGCATACTATCAAGTATATCAGTGAGTTAGTTTTATATATTTTCTTATTGTAATACAAATAAATAATATCAGGTATTGATACGTGAATAAAAAACAAATGACTAGAATTAACTATTATGCAACTAAAATTAAATTATACGAAGACATTTTACTTTTTCCTGTTATATATTTTTCATATGATATAGTAAAAGTGTCTTTAAGCAAATAATGGTAATTAATTTTGCCTCCCTGGTCAAATACCATTTCAAACCGATACTAACCACTTGTAACATCCATCTCACTCAAATGGCATATATAAATATTTTTAACTCAACCTAGTGGAAAAATAATGAAGCTACTCATATTAGAGTTTCCAATTCTAATATCTTTCCGTTATGGAAAACTATATCGCCTCCGTTACGATTTACTATCGGAAGTTTGCTGTCAATATTTAACAATGGAACATTCACGTCCTGAAAATATCACATCTGTGGTATCTCACGGGAAAGGAACTGTTGTATTCAGGATACTGTTGTGTCCACAATACACTCCAATACACTCTGGTAAAGTGTTACAGTATTGTGTTAAGTGTGAAATATGGGATTTTTTAATGAAATAATCGTACCTGAATCATACCAATTGCCAGTTCTGGTTATTAACCTTGTTTAACGGGGACAATACAAACACTTTTATTAATATAATAATAATCACAACAATACATAAAAAATATTTTAAATTATGATTGTGGAAATACATCGTGGATACTTAAGGAGCTAAAGTATGCAAAATTTATCTTACAGGACAGAGGTTTTGTGCATAACATCAATATATATTTAAATTATAGGTGTATATTCTAGTGAAGTATAAAATTATGTAATTATGATTTTTATTCCGAAAGAAATATAATGCCTAAAAAGAATAAATAAAAAAAACTCCACTTATGTATGAGTTTCAAAAGCCATATGTACCAGTGACTTAATACATAAATGCATACTGAATTTTCCTAATTGATGCAGTCTTTTCTTTACCTCGTTAAATCGAACTAACTGATACAATTAATTTGCATGACGATTATTTACTATATAGACACCGCTGAGTTCAATGACGGTACGTGTAATTAACTCCATGGAATTCAGCAACCAATATGTCCAAAGATTATAATTTGTGTAAAATGATTTTATACATCATACATTGCAACATAACTAGTTTATTGAATATCAGCATTATATCAGTGCTTCAGATACACGAGAAAGTCTGAAAAGAGTCTGGAGAATTGAGCTTATATGCAATATGTCTTGAGTCAATTCAATCTGCTTATAATATAATTGTGAGCGGCTTCCTGTATCTGCCTTATTTGCTACTCTTGGGAAATTACATATACAAGCTGTCATAATTCTACTAATAGAAGTATTTTTTGTAATCTTAGTTTCAGTATATTGCATAATGACTCCATTGTGAATTTTGATCTAACAGGCACACAACCTAACAAATATTTGTATTCCTACTGTTTCTGCAAGCGTTTAGGATAATGGTATATCATATTATTTTGATTTACTTTTATGACTAGCTGTTGTCCGCCGCTTCGCACGAAATTTCGCAAGGTTTGCAACTATATCAGCAGTACTGGTTCGAGTGAATTATTTCTCCGACGCCAATGATGAATTTGCCTTCTTCCCACGACCATGAAAATATGAATGGTCATTTTAATTTACTTCGGTCGTAGTATTTTTGTTCCAAAGCTGATTTTGCCTTTTCCCTGTTTAAGAAAATATTTATAAATAAACATCTCTGAGAATCCTGCTTTTGTCAAAAGACAACATAGCTAAGTTTCGTAACTTAAATGTGTAGTAAAAGTACTAAAACATTGTCTCTTAAATATCTCCATTGCTATAATAGTAATTATTCACTGCTTCACATGCGATGTAGTAAGCGATGCACGTTTATGATCACTACTGAATTATATTTCTGACGTCCATTTTGAGTTTGCCTTGTTGCTCGATCGAAAAGATACTTCTATAAGTTTATAACGGTTGTTATTGTACCTTACTTTGTTCTCAATATGTTTTTTTTTCCAAATTTGATTTTGTTTTAATTCCCCAAATGAACTATAAATCACACAGACCAGGGAAGCTTAGTTTTATCAAAGGAAAACTTAAAATTTTTTAAAATATTTTAGAAAATTAAGAATTTTCAATGTTTCAATTTTTTTTGAAATTGGTACATTAGTAGATTAGTACATTAGTAGACAGTCCAGCGAAATTTCATGTAGCATAGGTCTCGTCGAATGATACGAAAGAAGTCTTCGGAGTATAATTCTGACTTTCTTATTTCTAATGTAGATGAGTACTTAACTAATTGCTGAAATCTAAATCTATTTAAAAATTGTTTTTATACTCATTAGAAAATTGTTTTGCTATAAATAAAAACAAATTTAAAATAATAAACAATGCTGACACAAAATAGTTGTTTGCATTTGAAAGGCTCATTCAATTAATATTACATAACTTGAGGGAACAAGATAGGCTATTCGTTACTTTAAATACCAGTGGGGCTTAGCCCAGAGGGATGTTCAAAATAAGAACATGCCTATATTCATCTCAGGAGCCGCAAGAAGGTCCTTTTAAAATTTTTGTACAAACGGTTGAGTATGTTACATATGAAAAAAAAACACATAAAAAGGCACTTTCACATTTGTAATATCATTAGGATTTATGAAAAGATAGAAACATGTAACAGGTTTCTTCAGCATTTTATGGTCTCTACTATATAAAAATACTATAAAAATTATTGATTTTGGTAATTACTACATTAATGATTAGGGTGCTATATAATGAATTAGATTTTATACTTTAAGTTTCAAGTAGTATACAAGTAGTTATAAATAACAGCGTTTCGAACTTAAGTGGACCATGCCAAATAAAAAGCAATGAAACTTAAATAATAATGTAAATACTGTAATAATTAGACTCTGGAAACAACGGTAATGAGATTTTATGCTTTTTCTTTGATTGCTTTTATTACAATTTTAACTCTCAGTTTCTCGGTTACTTAAATGGAAATTATGATTCATCCAACATGAGTATGAAGCAATAATGCTTAATTGAGTAAAAATACAACACCATATTCAGATAATATTAAAATCCACAAATTTTGAGTTTTAAATGTATAGATGTCATATGCGTTCCTATAATGTTTAATTTCAAAATTGTTCTGTGTTGCGAGGATATATACCCATATACAATTCAGTAAATAGAAAGTTCTCTATAAAGGATAATAAAAATGCATCAAATGTAACTCTGAAAAAATACCATCAACTACTTGGTGCTCCTTCAAACCTACGCTTATAGGCGTTTAAGTTTTTAACATAACATTACTGCACTCACCATAACTAGCATAAGATGTGTGATATTAATCGTTTAATCTAATACTCTGTTGAATGCAAATACAATGTCATACTTTTAAATACAACTCAATGTTTCTTCTGGTTGTAGATATAAAGCGGTAGCAAAGAGGCAAAGGGATGAACTGTGCTGTTATAATATTATGACGGTTTCCGCTAAGAACCAGGTCAGGCGGACGATCGTGCTTGAATATCTTGTGCTGGTACTTCTTGCTGGTTAATATACGCTCCGTTTCTCTAGGAATAAGTTTTAATGACATTCCCTAACAGCTGTCACCGACTTTGTTGGGAATTGTAATATCATCTTCATACATTTTGCTTGAGTTTGTTTATTTGTTGTGTAAAGTTTGTCTCTCTGTCACTGATATATCTTTTTTAGAAAATGCAATAAGTAAATAAGTACATTGTGACCTGAATACTTGCAAGCTTGATCGATTAACTCAATTCACAGAAGTGAGCAACTAACTGTCAAAAAAGAAAGATACGCTTAGTTCAGAATAAAGAACATTAATTTATTTCCATAATTATGTACAATTATACTTACAAAAGGATTGTTGGAAGTTCCTGCATTCTTATCAGCTAGTGGCAGTAGAGACATATCACTAAAAATTCTTATAAGTCTGGATAACATAAGATAACACTGAGATCGTGTACTGCTCCTATGGCATAGGATCAAAACTCTCCATGCACTAATAACAATGATAACCAACAAAAATAATCTTTCTCATACAAGCTATACTTAATAATTGGTTTTATTACTAAAATATCTTAACCTACTCTAACAGTTTATTATTCTAACACTTTGAGAATTCCATGACAGTTTCAGGTATTACAAAAGCAGACCTAGTCGTCATATAATATTTACGAACAGCTGGTGACAAATATGAGGTGTCACAGGTCACACACTGCCTCTCAGTGGTTTGTGTAATATTTCACTTCCAGCTCTCACACACTGATAATGTAAAAGACGTTTCACTTTCCTTAATTTTTTTAAGATTCACCTTTGTAAAGTAAATGTATAATATACAACTTGTATTTTCAGAATAATTATCCACACGCTACATAGGAATATCATCATAATGCAAAATATAATTGACCAAACTCTGGCACTTTCTATAAATAATGTATTTAAATTATGTTAATTTTTCAAAGGTTGTTTTGAAAGGAGTTCAATGTTTGAAGATCATTACATTTTCTTGGTCTGGCACAATAATTTAGCCTGCCATAGCTAGATGTGTGAATATTGTCCATTCCAGTATCGGGTGGTATTGTCTCCATGCAGCATGGCCTATGACCATTCTCGTGTTATTGGCTGAGATTTAGTGAAGCCCATCACTCGAGGGGCTGTAAAAAGACATTTGGTCTGTCTTTCTATCCGTTTACTCTGTATCTTGAAAATGAACTAGCTTTAAACATTTTAAATATTTTATTATTATAAAAAGCAATTTATTTATATGCGAGAAATAAAGAGTTCGGTGATGGTACATGACACTCCTTGAGATTTGGCTGAGAGTTAGTGGAATACTTTTACGAGTACTTTGGTCTTATGGATAACCACGATGGCAATGTAAGAATAAATAAATTTATCAAAAATTCAATACACACATAAGACATTTTAAAATACCTAGCCTAACTATGCTGACACATACAATGTCATTGTATGGCTCATTTTGTCGACTTTTATTGTTTAAACATTTACATAACCGTAATGTCATATAGAAAATCTAAATGTATCATGTAATGAGATATATCTAGAAGATTATGAAAGACGATTTGCTTGTGAAATTTGCTGTCTGCTTCAGATGCAAATTGAAAAGTGCTTAAAATTATGTTTTGACTTATTATTTAATTTTTTTTTTAACAACATTTACAGCTAGCTAAAACTGTCTTATACCATAATGTGAATGGTTGTACATGTTTAATTATATTGTGTATTGTATATTGTGTTAATAATATGTTTACTCGTCATCGATATAATTTATTTTAAAACTATCGTTAATCTAAATAAAAGTATATGCCATAGTAATTTACTTCCTTAAGTAAACTGATGTGGTGACAGCCCATTAAAACACAAATTTATGACATTTACTGCAAGAAGCAATTTGGTGAGGTTACAGTACTAATTGCTGTAGTCTGTTCCTGTGACAGAGTAACTGTGACGTATCAGTCACTGGTTGTCTACTTGACTATTCTCAGGCACTTTGGTGCGGTTATAGTATTAATGGCTGTACTCTATTCCAGTGACGGAGTAACTGTGACATATCAGTCATTAGCTGTCTACTTGACTATTCTAAGGCACTTTGATGCGATTATAGTATTAATGGCTGTACTCTATTCCAGTGACGAAGTAACTGCGACATACTCAGTCACTAGTTGTCTACTTCACTATTTTCAGGCACTTTGGTGCGGTTACAGTACTAATGGCTGTAGTATATTCCAGTGGCGGAGTAACTGTGACTTATCAGTGACTAGTTGTCTACTTGAATAGTCTCAAGCCGTTTGGTTCAGTTACATTATTAATGGCTGTAGTATCTTCCAGTGACAATACAACTTCCTCTATTAGATTTAACCAAACGGTGATGGAGAAGCATATCCATTATAACGTCGGAGGAGGAGGCGTAAGCACTAATTGATATAAGGAGTGGATCCCACATGTGGTTTGTACTGCTTCAGTTATCTCCCACAGTAAAAAGCTTCATTACCTTCAGTTCTACCTGGAGGACAATAAGACTCCTGTTCCCAGGATTGTTTTCAGGACGGAGATAAATTTGAGCGCCACTTCATTCAATTCATTGATTAACTTTAAACTTGTATCCGTTTATGTCTATACCTTTCCTTCATGTATAAATTTGATCCACAAAGTAAATAATTGCCTTAAGCAACCATTCTACATATGTATAAATATTTATTTCAATGTTTATAAAATTATATATAATTTTTTTAGGCTATTAATATAGATATTATAATTTAGAAATAGCTTCTATGACCTAGAATGAAGTTTCTTTCTCATGTACATTTTATGTGTTATGAATTTAATGTAAAACATTTCGATAGATGATTCCATAAAATTGTATATATTCTTAGTGCATGTCAATTTAAGTAGTAAAGTCCGAAACTAAAAGTAAAACTATAAGATAAGTGAAATTTACAACTGTTATTGTACATGTGGTTCTCCCTAAGAAATTCAAGTGACAAATTTCATATCACATCACTGTGACACTAATATTTAGTGTGGGCTTACGTGAAATTGATATACAAAGACATACAAAATGTTTAAACGCATCATTCTTTACTCAACCACTTCAAATTTAAATGTGTATTCTTCTGCCCATTAAATATACAGTTACGTAATATGCCATTTCTGTAATCACTTTTATTATTTCTGCGCAATGAATAGTAAACTACGCAACAAAACACTGTTAAACTGCTATAGTTTAGTTTAGTTACTAGATTATAATGCATTGAACTTTACAGTTATGATGCGCATACTGTATCACAGACTAGTTTCAGATACATAAACTTAGTTATGAATAATAATTCATACTATTTGGTGATATTTAAATGTATGCAAGCAGAAGTAGGATAGTATCTTGTATGCTACGTAATTGGTTGTTTGTTTTTTCAGCAAAACGTTTGTTAGCTAAATTTCACGATGGACATAACAAATATTGAAAAATGTTTTATGAATATACATATAAATATTTTGACGTATTTATTTCGACTGTTATGTGTTTGTAAATTAAAATAAAAGCCTTTCAATTATATAAATCAAACTCAACTATTCGCAAGGTATTGAAGTTTAGTTCAATTAGTTTAAACGTGTTCTAACTTATACCAAACATCCAGTTAAATTTAAAAAGTAATGTTTTCCAATAAGATTTCTCAAATACACCATATCTTTCAATCGATTTAATATATTGCCCTGTTATCTTTTACATCCAAATAATAAACGATTTTATAAACTGGTTGTTATTCTTAAAATCATAATCTTCAAAATCTTATAATTTGAAAACATCACCTTTAACAGAGCTCCCTTACCCCTGAGTAACTTTGCAATGGTTATGTAACTCTCGATCAATAAATATTTTTTTAAGCACGCCTACAACAATAATGTACGCTATGATTAATTGCATACAATTTTGCCCTGAAATCACACGATTGTTCCAGCATCAGTCTCCAATTGTATGAGACAATAACGTACACTGTGATTAATTGTATAACATTTGGCCAAGCAATGACAGGATCGTTCAAGCATCAGTCTCCACTTGTATGAGACAATAACGTACACTGTGATTAATTGTATAACATCTGGCCCTGCAATAACAGGATCGTTCGAGCATTAATCTCCACTTCTGTGAGTCAATAATGTACACTGTGATTATTTGTATACCATTCGGCCCCGCAATAACAGGATCGCTCAAGCATCAACCCTTACTTGTATAAGACAATAAACTACACTTTGTGTAACATTCGACCTAGGAACCACAGTTTCGTTCAAGCTTGAATATCCATTGGTAAGAGACAATAATGTACAATGTGATAAACTGTACATTTGTTCCCGCAACCACAGAATCGTTCAAAAACCTATACCCCTGTACGTGATATTAACGTTAACATAGCCTATTAATATTAATAAACTCAAGGAAAGTATAAATAGTGGTACAATGCATAGTAGCAACATTTTAATTTAGTGCTGATAAAAAAATAATATTATCTTAGACTTACTAATTTGTATTTTTCAACAATGACGATACATATTGCAGACTGCCAATTCCCAAATAAAGTCACAATATTAGCCCTCACTGGTTCACTACAGGTCCCTGCCCCACATGTGACACGGACTAACGGAACAGATGTCAACGATCACGTGATGTTATATCGGATATATTGCCAGAGTTCCGGCTCAGGCCTTTCTAATTCCGCCTCTTGAATTGTTGTATTAAAGTAAGAGTTTCGCCTGTTTGTGACAGATTGGCCGGTTTGTCCGAGTAGAGTCCGTGACAATTCCTAACAAATATTATTAAAAAGCCGACTTTCGTACACTACGAATATCAGACGGGTATTTTGGATATGGAAATCCAAAAGTTATACCTAGTCAATATTTGATAAAGCGGCTAATCTATAACTGTGTTGATGTTGGATAGTTGATCCTCTCACTGTATTCTGGTGCTGTCAATATTGGCATCTGACGCCACAATCCAATACAGTGTTCTAGATTTAAAAATCAGAAAAGATACTTCAAAATATACAAAATAATTTTGGGTGGTCGAGAGCTCCATTTAAGCCCGTGTTAAATTCTCAAACTTTAAGGAACATTTACCAAAAAACTATAAATGATAGCACTTAGAACTTTTTTTTGATAAAGCACAACAATATACATATTTTAACACAAGATGTTTGTAAAAAAATATTTTTTTGATTTTTGGCAATTTTTAAAAAAATACTCTAAAGATTACCAGTAATTTTTATAAATTAGTCGCAATAAAAAATTTTCTGATTGAAATTTTTTTAAATCCATGTGTTAAAATGTGTAGAATAGTGCCCTCTCAAAGATAAAAAAAATTTATTGATCTATCATTTATAGTTTTGGAGATAATATTCCTTATTTGCCGACAAAATTCATTTTCGGAAAAAGCCATTTATTTGGAACATCCATTAGCTTAGCAACTAAACTTGCTTTATAAATGCATTCCTGCACCATATGAGGGATTGTCTGCTTCCTCTGCTTTATAGTCGTCTTCTAGCCTCTTTTTTTCCAGTGTAGTCAGTCTTCGACACTTTTCTTCTATTTCATCGACGGCTTTAGTCGCTTTTTTGATGCGTAGCATGTCCATGTCTTGAAGCACATACACACATTTTACCCCAGGTACAATCCCTAATTTAGCAAACACTTCACATCTGACTATATTGCCTTTGTTGAAGACAGCAATAAGCATCATATACCCCTAATTCTAGAGTTGATAGCATGACAAAAGTTCGTTTGGGAATACGAGCCCAAATCATGTTATTGAGAGATTCACTTTGGTTCTGTTCAAGCAGGTTTTGAAGAATTTGCAAATTTACAATGTCATTAGTGCCACAGTTACCTTAGTACTCATTGTAATCTGCAAGACAAGAACTAATTTTCTTACTAGGCAAACTCTCCTCTTGAGGCTCTGGAGGAATTGGGCTTGGTGCACTTGAGTCCTAGGTTCTGGGCTTTGTGTACTAGGCCTAGATTCTAGGCTTCTCACACAGTCACTGTCTACAAACACCACTTTATGCTTCCCTACTTGCTTACGTTTTTTAAAGACTTTGTTACAAAATCTAGGCATTGCAATACCTTTGAAATAAAACTTCTAACACACAGAAAACACCAGGAACTTCAGAAAATAAACTGTGACATTTGAAATGTTATTCTTGGTTATAAACAGAAGAAAACAATAACAAACAAGGTAATGAAAGAAAAAACAGGTGACAAACAACTGTACCAATAGCAAAAAAACGTAACAGTAATACAGCTCTATTTTGCATAAAGAGTTATAGTGCAATATAAAATACTGTCTCCTCAATGCTGAAACTCTCACCAAAAATTTGAAGTACAGCCTTTAGAAAAAAAATTTTTATTCAAGAACTACTTGACCGATTTTCATGAAATTGGTCTTGAATAACCCGCTATGAAAAGCAAAATGATATTCAATAAAAACACAAAAAAAGTAATTTTTGATCCATTTGACCCCCCGACCCCCCTTAACTGAACAGATATGTCAGTATGAAAGATGCCAAAATGCTTATTGTAAGATTTTTTTGTTTATATTAAGGGGGCAACGTACCCAAAAAATTGATTTTTTCTAAAAAAAATTTTTATTTTATTTTTTAGTTTCTAAAATGTTTGGAAACAATAATCAATTATTGGTTTTGCATTATCATTGCCAAAAGTGTGTTTTTTTTTAATAAAATCTATTAGCGTGTAGAGCTGATTTTTTTCTCCTCCAGGCGGCCATTATAAATTACAAGCTTTATATCATATATCTATTCATAATATTATCATATAACTATTCATTACTAATGTATTTTATTACTGTATTCAGTATATTAGAATGTCATAGTTTCAGAACTTACTAAGATCCCAGCTTTTTTATGTGTGGTAATCATTTAGTAAATCAGCTGTTGTCAGTGATCAGCTGTTGTTCCAGTTACTGTACTCTAACCTCACTTTGTGAATGACATGTGTTTGTTGTGTTTTGTTGAACAATTTCGTGATTTAGACTATTAGTTTTGATTTAGTCATGAAGCAATCAACTAAAAATCAATATTCTAGAAACAAAATTAGTAAGAAAACTTGGAAGTATAAAAAATTACGTCAGCAAGTTAAATTGAAAAAGATGAGAAAGGAAGAAAAAAAAATAAAAAAAAGAAGGTGTTACCTATGGGGCTGGACTCTTTTAAGTGTAAAATATGTTTACACTAAACACAAAAATAATGATTATGTAAATAGTCTTACTTTTCATATGACATATGAAGTTTTTTTTGCCTTTTCCTGTAAGTTTGTTTTTTCCGTGTTTTATAACACGTTTTACAACGTAACTTCTTTATTTATTGACCTAGAGACCTCATATTTTTGTACATATGATCTTCAATATATAGTGCACAAAGTGTAGTATGGGATCAAGTATATTTTAAATTATACTCCTAATATAATTTTTTCCATTTATAGAAAATTATAATTTTTTGAAAAAATTAAAATAAAATGTCACTTACCTATTTTGATAACTACACAAAATTCCATACTACACTTTGTAAGGCTATTTATTAGCTTTAAAAAAATATCCAAACATTTGGAATAGGTGCAATACAAAAGCAGCTATGGTGTAAAACAAGAATTCTAATTTTCTTGAAAAACCCCCTCCCTTTCCCATGAAGAGGGGTGGGAGGGGGTTAATAATATATTTTCTTTAAACCCTGACCTAGGGAGACACTTTAATGAACAAAAGGATTAATTAGTGGCAGAAATTAAAAAACATATGTTTTGGGTACATTGCCCCCTTAAGGTTGTGAAATATTATAATGTATTATGAGCAACACCCTCAAATGAATCAACACATTTTTGATTTGTAATAGCATCTCATTATATTGATTAAAATTTTAAACAACAATAATAACAAAGTCTAAATAAAAAAGTTATAATTATAGAGGTATGGAACATTTTGTGTCAATAATAGACTAAGATTGAAAAAAGTAAATGTTGGGCTTAGCTGAAAAGTTTTTCATTGTAGCATGTCAGTGAAATAGTAAAACTTAACATTGTGATCCTCCGGATTCCGTGAACTCTAAAATATACAGAAAAGAAAAACCAGGAGAAGAAATATACTGCCATTATTAAATGACTCAATTTATAACTGTTAAATCTCAAAAGATATAAAAAAAATTTTCTTGTGCGTTTTATCCAATTAATTATTTTAATTACTGCATCATTACACAGTAGTTCAGTGAGAGGGAGGTCGGTGTGGCACTGACACGTGGTTAAATACGGGAGCTGCGAGGTGTAATGATGCATACACTGATAAGCTGCAGCGCAGTGGCGAGATATATACGCTATTACTGATGCATGTTCTGCAAACTTGGTGTATGCACTTGATGTGAGTTTAATGGTACATTGTATCCAATCCCAGTACCTGATCGAACCACATACACACGTCACTCGTGGTTATTCATTCCGATTGTTTTAATAATATGTAAGTGTTATAAATGAATAGTGTTATAGGTAACAAATTTTTATTTTATTTTAAAACTAAATACTATATTTTCTATTGATTGGTTTCACAAATGTAATTAAAAATCATCAGGAAGTGAAAAAAAATCCGAACACTATGGACACATAGGATTTACTGTATGCTCAACACTGCATAAGAATCTCTAAGACGTCTTAGGGAGCCAAGGATGACAGCGGTTGCTGTGGATCTTTGGCTCTGAACTCGAATTTTGTGGTGGCAGTTCTACTATAGGGTGGTAGGTGTCTTTGTTTGTATTCAGCATTGGGACCATCCCAGTTACCAGAAATAAACATTAGTTCGTGTGCGGAAAGGAAAAAGCTCTGGCAGGAACATTATAATCACGAGATGCAGGTGAGGGAGTTTCTTGAGATGGCTATTACTTTCCAGTAATACTTGAACCATATGTTATTATAACTTCTGATTTATTCCTAATTTTCTCATCTCTATAATAGCCTCTGAGGAAATCTGGTTTATAAGAGAAACGAGGCGATCGCTTGCGGATAATATATTGGTGGGCAACAAGGCCAATCCACGGGAATGTGAAAAATGCTTGAGCCTACCTGTTAATAATTTTGAAAAAATAAGAAGGTCATTTACTCAGGATCAAAGTACACAAAAAATTAAAAATGTTTATGCAAGGATAATTAAAAATATATACATTTAAAATTTTACTTACAGCCTTAGCAAAGCCTGCTACGGGGTGGTGTTGTTTTCGCGTAATAGAAATATAAATGATATAAAAACAGTTCTTTCATAAAAATGTATGCCCTTAGGAAGTAATAACAGAACGTATCAGAAAAGCCTGAGTTGTACAAAATTCCCAACCCATCACTGAATGCTGTGTTAACTATAACTATTCGAATATTTCGGTACAGATGTTTGAATTCACTTATAAATGCTAAATATTACTGAAGGATCACGCAAAATCAATTCCTGTTGCAGCTTCCGCTACAGTTTAGCCCTGAATTGGAATTACGGTTTCTCTCTGTAAAGCAAACTCCGATAGAGGGTTGTGGTGTAATACAAAATGTATCTCTTACATTTAATTGGAACAATTCAATTCAACCAATGTTTCTAAAGCCACATCGATATATCGTTCTGTGATGTCAGTTTTTTTACTAATAATTTTCATTAATTAAAGCTTAGCGAATTATATTATTACTACGTAACTAGTAGTTCACATGTTAAACATTGTGAAAAAAATTTATATTTACAACAGCTATTCATAAATCATTAAACTGACGGTTAATAAAGTTGTGTAGAGAAATTAACTATCTTTATTTTTAATCGTTAACAATTACTTTATTCACTATTTAATTCAGTGTGTTAATGTGCTATATGAATATCTCAATGTGAATCGATACCTTTTGTAGGTTTTTCGTTGTGTATCAATACTTTGTGTAGGACCGAATTGCATATTACAGTTAAATATCCATTAGCCGTGTTTGTCATATATTTAATTCAATATTAATTTTTGTATGTGCATGTAAATGACAGTTGGTATCATTTTTCTATTTAGCAAATAATATTATGAAGGTAACCTAAAACGGAATAACCCTAGGGGAACCGATGATTTGTGAAATTGTATAAAATAGTTTAAGAAAAGCTGTTTCAATTGACTGAATTGATATTGTTATAAGCGGTCAACTTGGTAAATAAAGAATTATTACTAAAAATACTAATTTATAACCTACTTCCAACAACATGTGTTTGCTGGTGAGAGATTGGATAATATAATATCCGATCTCAATCTCTATTTCCGGTTATCCATAGTAGCTAACTTTCAACATAATAATGTTGTTACACCCGTTAAATTCTACATAAAAACAAGCATTCGGGAGTGAAAGGACTATTATTTGCATAGTGATTTTCACCTTTTTCTACTTGGATAAAAACTTCTTGTTTATAGCTAATGTGATTAAAGGTTATATTTTATTGTTATAAAGAAGATAACACTAGAACCATCAAAGTTACTATGTAGGTAACAAGCCTTGTATATTATGTGCGGTTATAAATATGTAAAGTGAAGCAAATTTTTTTAAGTTTGTTATTGACGATGCAAGGTTTTTAAAAGATAACAGGATTTTGAAAATTTGCCATCATTATAGATCATAAATATCTAACGCAAGTTTCGATGATTGGAATCCATACTTATCATCATGCAAGGGAGGTATTAATACATCAAAAAATAAATAACAGAAAGAAGTAAAGAGTATTAATACCTCTTCCACCTGACAAAGGGGATAGATTCCAATCCTAAAAACTTTGTGTTAAACCTTTTATAACCTATAACGATGGTAAATGTCCGAAATAATGCTATCCTTTTACATTTATACTATTATTTTGTAAGATGATAATACATAATTATCTTAAGTATAAGTATGTAAATATACTTTGCGGTCCAGCAAAATCATGAGCAAAGTTTAACCTTTTTTTAAAACAAAAATAATAAAAGTAGTCGTTTGATATTAGTATATTACAATTTTATTAAAACGTTTCTTAATATAAGTTGTAAGACGAAAAAATTTATTTAGATTGGCCTTTCATCTGGACAGTATACGTAACTCCTTCAATATTTAATAAATGTTGAAGGATGGTTACTCCGATTCAAATCTGAGTAAAATACTTAACAGGTAATTCCACGAGACATTAATCTATGATAATACAAAAATTGATAGCCTTCCCATTTGGTTTTATATTAGTATAGAAATGTTTACTTTACACTTTATTGGGCATTCTATGAGGACATCATGATTGTGTATTTGCAAGTAGCATATGTCCTTCTTGTTATATTAATACAAATACTTTTGTAGGTAATACATAAACAGATTCAAATCACCACTAGTTACGAGTATTTACATGCAGTAATAGAAATAAACGTAGTAGTTGAATATTATTACAATTATCTAAGTATTTGGACTTCGCGTTTATATTGCAGTAAATTCATATTAGATGGACCTTAAATGCCAGGGTATAATCAGTGTAATAATTTGCAAAGAGAGATAGGGGATTTGTAGTTAACTGAAAATTATAAATAATAATGATCATATTTACTCTAAATGTTAGATTCTCGAAGGCATAAAGTAAGTACTTAATATTTTTAACAACTCTAAATAATATTTTAACTGTTTTTAAGTAAACAGTGAATTATAAACAGGATTTTTTTTTGCTAAAGTATATTAGTTCACAATAATACTATAATAAGTATAATTGTTCAGAATCCTAAGATTTCCACTTATTATAAAGATATGTGAGAATAGGTGGCAAAATAACTTTCATTTAACTAAGTTAATAGCAACTTATAAATATACATTTGAATACCTACAATAGTTAAATAACTTGTCACTAAGTACTTCCATTTAACATGCATTTTATTTGACATGTGACTTTGGCTCTACCCTACCATACTGGCTGCAACACTCCCGGTGTGGTGGTAACGTATTAATTTTCTCTACCATATATCACTGTCCTTCACACCTGCTAAACTTCCTTGTATAATGTACATAGTATTTACAAACATAACTTATTTTAGCTAAATGAAATACGTTTAACTTTTCTAAAAGCACGTATATAATGCATTGAACAACACGTAATATAAGGAAAATCTGAAGAGGACTAATTAATTTTTAATAGCAAATAATAACATTAAATGTTCTCTCCAGCGATGTTGATTCTAACAAAAAATAATTTAAAAAGAGAATTTGCAGAGATAACAAGGTTTTTTCTGACATTTACCATCGTTCAATAATAAATAAAATAATTAACACAATCTCGAAATTGGCTACATCCGGTTACATGACACTACATGGTTATCCTTCTGTTACATATATTTATTGTACCTGATGGTAATCAAGGAACCCACTACCAGGAGTAAGGACAATGCCTTACTTACCAACACATACCTTTCCCTATCGTCAATAACTTGTCTACTGATATCATGCACCAAACCTGATAGTCCTTGAGAATCCTTATTTAATTCCGGAACCAAGATAAATGCAACTAAGGAGTTGGGTTCCGTACTAGTAAATGGACTCTATTTTAAAGTAGGGTTTTATTGCGTTATTGGAGTATTTATTAGCTGAATGTCAGAAAAGTAGGGGAGCTCGAAAAGTGTCTGCCTATTTTATATTAATAGAAAAAAGTAAAATTTTAGGCAACACCAAGGTAGATGTTGATGCATAGGATTTGGCTGAGCGTTAACGAAACTTTTAAGGTTAAATATGATGAACACTAGAAAACCATGAAACGAATATACTTTTAAACAAACTAAATGTTGTAATATAAAGTGTTAACAATGTAGCATAGAAATGCATGTAGTCTATTTATCCATAATATATATCAAGAAAGATTTTATTAGGGTAATTTAATTTTTTTTCTTATTTTAATGAAACTTCATTTCTATGTAGACAACTAATTGTGAGTTCTATGATGGTGTTTGCCAATTCGCTGGAATTTCGCTGGGATTCATTAAACTAGGCTAACCTAATTCATGTCATTTCCTCGGGAAAGTATAAAAAATGTTTTCTCTATGAATGCAATGATCTACAATTTTGAAATTATGTTTGCTACCTCAGTAAGGAGTGTTACGGGAAACCTACTATAATATCCTTCATTGTATTTATTCATTGACTAAAGTTGACTTTGGTAATATGCGTAGTGTTTTAATAGGTTTGCCTCACGGAAGCTAATTCGTAATAAAATCAAGATAATGGAATGTATATATTTCTATTTGAAACTGAAAAACAACAAAGAGTCTTTAAGATTTTATATTTTATCGAGAATTAAATATGATTTAATGCCTACAACAAGAAAAAAACAAAAATAAAGCAATAAATAACAATAAAACTTACTATTATACTTTTTCTTGACGCTTACTGTTTACGATCTTCTGCTTTTTGTTACTTCACTTTTCCACTGCGTGATCTACTCACGGGAGTTCCAGTCTGGAAAACAAGTTTACTTGTAACCTTGAATAACGCCTAACCTGTCTTCCCCGTCCTTAAGAACTGTTGCGTACTTCCGCTATGGCTCTTTAGTATCCCACTGCTAAAGACTGTACTCCTGCCTACCTGATCAGTGCAGTAAGAGAAGTGAACATACAGCATAATAAAACAATGAACACAATTAGAGCCACATTCATGGCAATTCCCCTTCCCTAGTTTCCAGTGCTGTATAATAAAGCTCCATCCAAGATTTGGCGTAAAGAGGCGCTAATTAGGGAGTATATTGAAGCCTCACATTTCCCAATTATTTGAGAATTCTAATTTCATAAAAGTCTACTATAGTCGAGAAACTCTTCCCTGAAAGTTAATTTGTGTCCAAAAAGATCTGGAAGACACCCTGACAAAGCCTTAAGGGTCGTAATAATTCTTCAATTTCGGAACCAACAAACGCAGTCAATGGAATAAGCCTTCCTCAGAAAGAGTGGTCGTTATTGAATCGATTTGGTACAGGAATGGGCAGATGTAACATGTGGATGTATAAAGGTGTTGGGAATGTCAGAAGTTCCAACACATACTTGTGGTATTGTCAATGAAACTTTGGAGTGCATACGGTCGATAATGGTTGGCCTGTATGGCATTATCCGGTGGCCGGTTTGGCCGGTTTGCGTTATAGAGATCCACAAAACCTACAAAATCTCTTTACAGAATTTCTTGATAAGCTTATCTGCACTTATATTTACAGTTTGAAAACTACCTAAAAATGCTTAATGGTGTGTATAGACAGAATGATACTTTTTGAAACAAAAGTTCATTAAAATTTCAAAATTACGATTGGTATTCAATACAGTAATCTGTATAATACTGCTTAATGCCAATAATATTACTTACATGACCACTTAAGACAAGTTTTTATTGTAAAACAAATTAATTAAATTTGAGCAGTTAACTACTTTAGTCTAAATTAAAATCAAAATAAACATTAAACCTTCTTATGAAATTTAAATGAAATAAATATTTTCTAACTTAATTGAAATAAAATGTAAATTTACCTTATTTTGGAAAGCTACATAAAAATGAATTAAACCTTCGTTGAAAATTTCATCGTAATTTGGGTATCACTTCCTGTTACTATTGTCACAGATAATTAAACATGACGTATTAAATCTAGTGTAAATAGTAAATATTGAATTTGTATTAAATAAAGACCTTTAATTAAAATTAAAGTTGAACATTTTACTTGAACAAATCTTGAACAGATTGTACCAATAATATACAATATTCCATATAAAAGAACACCAACATTAGTTGACAATAGATTTACCATACGAAAATCGTAATTTGAATATAAAATATCTACTTACGTAAAATCCCTCCCAGAATGGACCTGGAAAAATAAAGAACGGGTGAACCAATAATAAATATAATCAGTTGAACACAGGAAAAGTACGCCGAGATTCACGAGTAGGAGTTTTTATACCGACCCCTTCCGTAACAAAAATTACCTCACTACCGACGGCCTTGACTAGCCTCCGGCTATCCAATCACGGGCTATAGAAAGTACTCGTAATTTCAAAATTTTCCACCCTTATTCTGACCAGTTATCTTACTTTATTTCCATATAAACCTCTGTCTTTCTGTACCAATCTAACTTACGTGAACACTTTCTTGAGAAATTAATATTTTTTAATCTTACCTATGTTTTGAGAAATCTACTTCTATTCCAACATATTTTCGCATGTATTTTTTACCATAATTATTTATTGATAAAATATCAAAAATTATGTAGCACTAGGCTTTAGCAAATTCTATGCACATTCTAAAGTATTGGCTGTAAATTTTTTTTTCAAAATTGACGTATTAATGTAAGAAACTGACAATGAAGCAAATGCTACTGTATGTACATAACTAGAGGAGAGTTGAATTTAATAACAGAACGTGTTGGATTTATTATTGTAGGAGAGATCAGACTTTTTAATCTTTAAACTTGATGCAAGTGCATTGTGAACTGAAATACTTGTAATTATAGCTTAAATGTTATTTTAGCCAGTGAAGAATGTCAGTTGACATAGATAAGTTATAGGATATAAAGAAGTTGAAAATTAAAACCAAACTTCAACCCTCTAAGTTAACAGTGTCCATTATTATGAAAGATTCACGACGGACAGATACACAGACACAACAATCTGCTTTCGTCATTAATAGGTGAGAGAGACTTTGTCAATATCCAAGCCAATTAAACCTCATGACTGGTAAATTATTACTTATTACTAAGTAAGAACACTACTAAGTATCTCACATGAATTTAGTGTAACATTTTCTTTTACGCATTCTATACACAAGCAGACGCAAATTCAGTTCACTCGATAGTTATACCAAGATTAATATTTGTACTTAATAGAGAGATAACAAAGAGAGTTAATTAAAACTTTTTTTAATGCAACAGTAATGATTAATCCAATGCAAAATCCATGCTTAAGTTATCCCATTTTTATCAGTAATGCCAGTGAACACAATAAAAATGCCGAGCACAATTTACTTTGTTATGATAATGACATGGGAATTACGCCAAACTGTTCAGGGCTTGTAGTATCACAACAAGCCATCTAAAAGGATAAATTCTGTCTTACATATGTGAATAAAATATCATGTATCCTAATATTTTAAAGTACAAGAAATATATTATTAATATGAATACCACTTAATAATATATTAACTCAATCAATGGGAGGTTATTTCTAGTGCTATTTTATGAAATGAACATTATGCGCTTTTGAATAAAAAAATCCTATAATTTATATGTTTGTGAATTGCTTAGTAGCAATGCATTTTCTCTCAAAATGATAAAGTGTTCACCGTCTTACAAATGGCGTTGACGGAAATAAATTCCAGCAATAAATAAATCTACTTGATTTTTCTATCGGCAATGTTAAACTTTTAAATCTTCTTTGAGATTTCATTTGACAAACACAACTTTAAACTTTTACTGGATCTAGGGTTATTGAATACTTACACTTAAAGAATATAGACTTTTTATAAGAGTAGATATTCTCTATTTATTAGTTAATTATTATTTTTTCTAAGATAAATCTGGTTTATCTTTGCAATACAGTTTCATTGTAACTTCAACTTCGTAACTGGTTCAAGCAGTTGGAAGATTATTTGTTAGAGAGAGCTTATTAGCCTGAAATTCAAATAGTAAAATTAATCTTTTTTAATTTTATTTATTTTGTCCCAGGTTTTTAATTTATAAACATATTTTAAATCAAGATAATGTATAATTTAAATGTAAATTGTGCATTTAAATATTTGTTTTAAAAGAGAACAAAAGAGAGATCTATTAAAAAATTATTAATTTCAAAATATATTTTTCTACACAGTACTTGTATAGTTATTAGTGTTTGGTCTTTAGAATTAGTTTGAAATTGTATTCTAAATTTTTTATTATATGTTTTTTTTTTACTTTTATACATATGTTTTTCTGCAATCAATGATGATGCCTTAATCGGCAAAAGCAATTTTAAATCAATTAAAATTGTGAAAAAATAAAAAATGTCTTTTATATTAAAATCTGGTAACTTCCATCAAGCATGCAAAGCAGATAATAAAAAGAGTCCTAAAGAGTGACTAATCGCACGTAATAATAATTATTATAACCTTGGTTGGATAAAATATACTTGAGCAGTGGCTATAATATCTAGCAATTATAGTGGACTTCATTTAATGAACACGGCTTACCGATATAGTTTATGTTCAGATAGACATAATTAAACGTTTTTATGTGGCATATAATTCCAAAAGAGCTTTATGATCTACAGTTATTTTGACTTTTTCATTATTTATTTTTTTTAAGATACAGGCCATATACTGTAAATGTCATATCCTTTGCTTATCTTGATGAATAATTTTATACCAAAATTAGGATAAAAATATTTTATTTTTAAACTTGTTCAATTGAAAGTTTGTGTTATATTAACGCACTTTTTGCCCTTAAATGTTTTAAGTAATTATTTATGTACTCACGATTTGATAAATAAGGGCAGAGTAAAATTGTATTCAAAGGAAAAGGGCAGCGCAGATGCTTCGCTTGAGGAAGATTAAGGGATGAAATAGAAATAAATACTATAGAAAAGACCCAAGGGCGATATAGGGAAAGCAGAGGGTTGGTCTGTTAAAAGCTATCTAATGGATTGTGGAGAGAGAGGTTGCTATAAACCACACGGTACCTCTCCTATACAGTCTGAGAGGAAGTGTCTGCAACATCTATTACAGTTTATTGTTATGAAGGATAACAAATTCTAATTAACATACCTCAACTAGCCGCATTGCAACATCTATTACAGTTTATAGTTATGAAGGATAACAAATTCTAATTAACATACCTCAACTAGCCGCATTGCAACATCTATTACAGTTTAATGTTATGAAGGATAACTAATTCTAATTAACATACCTCAACTAGCCGCATGTTATAAAATATCAATTTTTGACATGTGTTTTGAATTAGGAATACAGCCTAGTAAATTATTCTCTATTTAATATAAATTATTCAATATTCTTTCGTTAAGATTGCAATAATATCAGTTTCATATTCTGTCAACTGGAAACAATTATAAAGATATGCCGCAATACAGATGAATATGCAATATACTCTGACTATTTTATGTATACTAATAAATAAATTCAGACTCCTAAATATATATGCTATATAAAGGCAATATACATATGCCTTAGGTGTAAAGTACCAGATTAATCCCACAAACTCTTTTTAATTCCGCAGATAAAAAGAGGAAGCAGTATGTTATGCGAGGATAAAATTTTGTGAGTTTGTGTGTCGTTGATTTTATTCCTGGGTAATTTTACTTATAGCTTTAGGTTGATTCTCTCAAGATTACATGGAATCTCTACTCAAAATGTTACCTGGAGAATCCTATCTTAGTCAATTTATATAAATCACAAAATTCGTAACGTTGGAACCCGCATAAGGGTTCAGTAGATCAAGGTTTACTGTATCAATATGTAAAGGTAAAACCTCTAAGACTTAAAAATCTTGTATCTCTGGTCAGTCTTGAAATCTTTACTGTTGATATTCAGGAACTGATGATGCTCTAGAACATTCCGGTACACTATATCCGGTGTAATGTTGTAATATTTCACAGATAGTACATGGATGTTCCGATTTGGATGTAATATAAACATTCATAATTTATATGACATAAACATGCGAGTATTTAAATAGAATTTGTAAATAATTCTTCTTTTGTACTACATTGAACACGATAAATGCATACAGTTTTTATATGTTCATGATATCTGGAAGTAATCTTATGCACAGTTCATTGTCTATTAGGGAAAATTATGTCTTGCAAATGAATAATTGAACTATCTGTTCTAGTTAAGATATTAGGAGAAAGGGTATACAACATCACGTACGCTTCTAAAACGGCGACTCTATAAAATATTGTAGTAAATTTATGACAACTATAATAGTAGAAGACACGAGACCACATGTCAGATTTATAAGACCAGTAAGATATGGGTTAATGCTAGATGAGCGTTTTACTACCAAGTTTATTTCACCACGGCTACTAATAACGGAGTAATCCTTGTTTTACTGAGCGCCATCTGTTACTTAAGCACGATAATTAATCGAAGTTATTACTGCAGTTTAAATAAAAATTAATAATTTGTTGATTAAAAATGAGTCAACAAATAGCTATAATACTAGAGAATTCCTGTCATTTTGAACCGTATATACAGTTTGTTTGGGTGCAGAAAGTGTTTTGCACTTAAGTTTTTAAAATTTAGTTTTGTTAGTTTATGTACTGTAATAATGTATTAAACATAGAACGAGTCGGTTCACATATTTTACTGGTATTTATTTTAGTATAAAGAGTTAATTTGTTAAATAAAATCAAATTGGTGAACCTTTCTTTACTTAACTTATAACCTGCTGTCACATTTCATAAAGTAAAATTGATAGCTCTTTTTATTAAATTTTATTTATGATTCAAGTGTAAAACTTACATTATAAGGTTGAATAACATAAATAAAAGAGATTTTAATTACTATTTTCTTATAATAGACTGAAACCATTTATAGAAAAATGTGGTATTATAAAACGCAATAAATAGAAAAAAATTCTTGCCAGGTGTTTAATTCACAACAATGAGCTTCAAATAATAAACGCAATAATCTGTTAATTAACAATCCAGTTGTTTGAAACAGTAAACCACGTATTTTGAGATGCTAAAATTATATAATATTACATAATCAAAAAAAACAAAATCATTTATTACTTTCATGTATGTGAATTGCAAAGTCTGTCATAAACAATAACTGTGTCAACCGACAGGAGACAGATTGAAAGAAGAACCAGAAACGATAAATAGAGCGAAAGTTTGTATAGCAATTCTATTAGAAATTGATTGTATAGATGGGTCAGAGAGGGCAATATTACTTGGTATCATAGTAAGAGCAATGGATGGGTGAGTAAAGACAATAAATGTGTCTCAGACCGGTAGTTCAGTCAATCTTAGCAATGAACCATAAGTAAGGCTATTTGATGGATCGTTCGAAATGAACAATCAGGTCATTCTATTGGATGGTTTTGGGCAAAAGCATATATACATAGAACATAGAACATATATACATAGAAGCTAAGTAAATATGCATCACTTCAGCTTCACGATAGTGTTTTATTCCGGAAAATTTACATAGTACCAGTATTACCTACATTGTACATAATGTAAAAACACGTGAGTATGGTTTTAATTATCTAGTATTTTTTTTTCTAAATGTGTGTTTTGAATGTGTAGACTCCGCTTAATTGACACTTACTGTAAAGACTTTTTAAATTAAGGAATATAAATATAAAATTTTAAATTATTTTACCATAAATCAGTAAAAATCTTGATTCATCGTCAAAATTAAAAATACCATATTGAAACTTAGTAACAACATACTTACGTTATTTTGTTATAAATCTGTATATACAGAAACCTATGGAAAGAAAGAAATACAATCCCCAAAGCAGTGGTAAAAAATGAGAACTCAATGAGAAGCCTCGTTATTATGAAGAGTCTGTAATGACGGATCCAATAATAATCCCTCAGCGTCGTGTGACGTCAAGTTAGATAAATATTTCACAGCAAAATGCAATCATGAGACTGTTTGTGTGTTTGCATTGTCCTGTGTATGACACACTGTATACAGGTGTCAAACTAGTATTTTTGCACCTGTGTTTGTCAGTAGCTTTTGAAATTCTCTTTTACAACCCTGACATGTAAATCCAACGGATTTGCACTGTGTAAAAAATTTGATTCATGAAAAACCCTCTCTAAGCTTAATGCATTGCAACAGGGACTTAACTTAAGTGAGGGGGGCTGAGGGGATAGAGCTTCTCCCTCCAAAAGGTTTAAAATTCAAACAAATAATCATATATCAGCAATATATCTTGATAATAATAGAGCATTTAAATATTTATTTTTATTTGGAAATTATATTTTGTTCATATATAAGTTTTTTCCGTATCCCCGGTATAATGTGCTTATGAAACCAAATTGTAACTTTGGATCCTTCAAAGGATTGGCACAACGTAGATATGGAATACAGACTAATAATATAAAACACGCTACTAAATAATATCAATAAAATACACTTCATCTTTTGATTTCCATTAAAAAAAATATATGTATATTACATGTATGCATTTCACAGCACCAGGTTTCGGGTATTCACTCTTTCGAAAAACCAATACTAAGGATAATTAGGCTTATGTAAATAAACTATCTCAAATATTAATAACGAATGGTACTTTGCTTCGTTTTTAAAGGTTAAAACCATTCCTAGTTGAACTTGCAATTCAAGTTTTAGGTTTTGTTTACATTAATTACTTTACTTTAGCAATAAATACAATAATTTGAATTATTCGCCTTGGTCAGAAGGAACTTTAAATGAGGTTTAGAGATATAAATAAACGCAATATATAATTAAGAGAAATAATAATGAATCATTTATACATTTAAACCACATTCGGGTAACACGAACTACATTAAATAATCTAATTAAAGCACTTTTGGGTATTGAAAGTTGGAATGGGTTAATATTGTACAGAGAGAGGTGCCAGACTCATTTAAACCACATTCGGGTAACACGAACTACATTAAATAATCTAATTAAAGCACTTTTGGGTATTGAAAGTTGGAATGGGTTAATATTGTACAGAGAGAGGTGCCAGACTCATTTAAACCACATTCGGGTAACACGAACTACATTAAATAATCTAATTAAAGCACTTTTGGGTATTGAAAGTTGGAATGGGTTAATATTGTACAGAGAGAGGTGCCAGACTCATTTAAACCACATTCGGGTAACACGAACTACATTAAATAATCTAATTAAAGCACTTTTGGGTATTGAAAGTTGGAATGGGTTAATATTGTACAGAGAGAGGTGCCAGACTCATTTAAACCACATTCGGGTAACACGAACTACATTAAATAATCTAATTAAAGCACTTTTGGGTATTGAAAGTTGGAATGGGTTAATATTGTACAGAGAGAGGTGCCAGACTCATTTAAACCACATTCGGGTAACACGAACTACATTAAATAATCTAATTAAAGCACTTTTGGGTATTGAAAGTTGGAATGGGTTAATATTGTACAGAGAGAGGTGCCAGACTCATTTAAACCACATTCGGGTAACACGAACTACATTAAATAATCTAATTAAAGCACTTTTGGGTATTGAAAGTTGGAATGGGTTAATATTGTACAGAGAGAGGTGCCAGACTCATTTAAACCACATTCGGGTAACACGAACTACATTAAATAATCTAATTAAAGCACTTTTGGGTATTGAACGATGGTATGGGTTAATATTGTACAGAGAGAGGTGCCAGACTCATTTAAATGTATTCATCTGCCACACAGCTAACACAAGGAAAAGAACTTGTTTCTCTCAAAGGAATTGTTACAGGGTCTATAGAATGGATGAATGATGAATACTTCAGATTGAGTACACTCAAAATTCCCAACACCTAGTTTTAGTCCGATTCTCTAGACAATTCTGGAGTAATTATTTAAACTTGTAGCCTAGTAATTTAAACATCTTATCATTATAAACGCACAAGAACGGAACATCTTACTGTTATCTTATTAACGAAACAAGAATCTTTATTAACGGATGTTTTTGCCGTCGAATATTTAAATATTAATAGCCGTAATATTTTTTTACTTTATACATTTAAGTATTGCTAGAAATACATCGAGTCTTCTCAATTTCGCACAAAGGAACTATTCCAATGTTTTTTCATGCTTCTTCGTGTACTCCAAGGAGTAGAAATAAAATTATTTTACCTTAGAAATTTAGCAATTGTGCGCCCGATGGGGTACACAATAGTCTGAGGTACTTATTTAAGCAAGGGATCACATTTAATAAGCTACCTAAACAGGCAAACAACTAAAGCGCAATAAGGACATAAGGACATGCATCGCAACGAGTACCCCATCAGGAACACTTCGCAATTTACGAAAGCTCGGTGTGTACCATATTGGGTACACGATAGCAGTTGTGAAGATCGCCTGTACCCGATGGGGTACACGTCGTCGTGATCGTGTTAAACTCTTTGTTGTTATAAACGAATAAGTTATTCTTGCCATCTAAAACGGTTCAAAATCTTTTGAACGGAGAAAGTTGTATAGATGAAATATCAGTAAACTTTAGGGTTAAAAATGTTCAGATAAAAAAATCTTCTCTAATTAAACCTGTGTTAATACATTCAAACTCAGACAAGAATTGTATCTCGTTTTGAAAAAAATACGTTTTTACTTTTGTTTTATTGAAAAACAGAAAGAAAAAATGTTATATTGACATTTAAAATTATATAACTTACTATTGAATACAATTAATGAGGTTAAAAATTCATTGAAAAGTATTGCAATACACTCTTTCAATAACGTAAATCTGTTGAAAACACCACGCTAAAACTTGGTTAACACCTTAAGGAGCACAAACTGGTCCGGTTAAAGTTTAACTTAGTTTGTTGGTCACAGAGATTAATTGGTGAGCAAGGTTTGTAAGCTGTATGTTTGTTCTCTCTGAGATTATTAGATACAGTTACTTAAACAATTTTGTTCCTTCAACAACATAAAAAACCAAACTAACCATGAAATATTAACAGAGTTACTGACATTTTCTAAAGACAAATGTTACAGATTAAGAAATAAACTGCTTCAAAGCTGTAAACCGATAAATGGAGATCTAAATTAACTCATTCCGTTTATATGAATTTTTCAAAATGCACAAACATAGCAAACCATCTCCTACCAAAAATTAGTTTGTCACTTAGAAGGGGATTATCTACAATAATTTACGATATTTACTGTACAAAATGGTTCCTTATATAACAAATTCAAGGATATGTTTATAAAATAAAAAAATTCTTAAGTAACTGAAACTACATTAGTAAGATTCTGGACATTGAAAGTGTATTCACAAAAGTTTAAAATTCTAAAAATTCTTGGTATTGCGACTCAAAGAACGCCAAAGACTAAATTAAAGAATATTCCAGTATAAGCATATTATCGAATAACTAAAGCCTTGCTCTCAATGTAACTATTGAATCATGGGGTCAAATATGCCGTCATACTGAGAAAATAGCCTATAATGTTTCCTATTTTTGTCAATATATTTATGAAGGAATTAGGTCTAAAATATTCCTTTGTTGCTTACTCAAACTGAATATTTTTCGAAGATAAATTGATTATATTTAAAAGAATTTGTTCTAAAATAACAGGTATTGATGACTATAGTACGTAGCATTTCATATTTTTTTTATTCTGAACTTTTACAGAATATTTATTGATTATTGTTAGAGAAATGTTTTAAAATAATAACGGGGTTGGGTCCACCATTTTGAAACAATTAAATTCTTATTGGATAAAGCATTAAAGTGGTTGTTTCTACAACAGTGTTAGGTCAAGGTACTATTTTGCTTATTAATTGGTTTGGAAATACACTAATTTGAATCCACAGTAATAGTTCTTGGTAAGTTTTATTTTCAACATGGTTTTAGCTTTCATCCAATAACCATTAGGGATAAACAGATGGTTTAAACATAAACTATTTCTTTTAAAATGAGGTCAATCATTTTATATTTTTCAAAATATATATTTTTGAATGTGGCTAAATTTTTAAAATATCTATGTGTGCGATATAGTTTTAAATACCATCTTTAATAATGAATTTTCCGATTTCAATATTTGATATTTTCGGTTTAAAATACAAAATTTATTAAAAACCCTAATTTCGTATGTTTGGGCTTGCCATTATGAAATAATACTCGTAATGATTTATTAAGTTGTACCGTATGTGTCATGTTTCCATTTGAAAGTTTAGCGATTCGAACCAGGGGCGTCTAGTTTTGGCACTCCTTTGGTATTCAAACTTAATAAAAATATTTACCCTGATGTACGTACCCTGATTAAGTACGCTGTGTGTGTGATTTAAGTGAGGTTGCATCTTATTTCTTTCTGACTGCTCAAAGCGTTCTCCTAATTCTGTTTCTGATACCTTAGCTGTCTCATTTTCAATGATGTTACAACAGCAAGTCACTTTACAATTTTACACAGTTTAGTAAACGTAACTGCATTGAAAATCATGTTCCATATTATAAAGGGTGTCTAGTAACTCTCTGGACAAAAGTGTACCACCTATTTGCTCAGGTCAATACAAACATATATCAACATACGAACATGGGTATCCGATGCTTAGTTTCCCATCTGTCTCTGTATTAAAAAAATGATATCATTTAATTAAAATTTCGTTTGAATAAAAGTATTTAATTTTAAACAATATCTGTAATTAAAAATGTGTGTAATCATATCTTTAAGCCAGGAAATATATTGTATTTAAGGTATTCTGAGTACAGGAATAATGATCATAAAAACAAAGGAGCCTGATGCCATGGGTGGTATATGAAACTCTAATTATATTGTTGAAAAGCTTCAAAACCTTGAATAGCAATACGTTGTGTATACGAGCATAATAACTATCAGTTCCTATTAGATATGTTATGCATTACGAAAAGTCTATCAATACAAATGGAATAATCCAGGCACATTAACAATGCCATCTATAATTACAGTAAACCCATTTGCAGTTTCTTCAATAAAAGATACCTGTGTTTATATCTTTTCAGTGTATCGTAATTCAAACACAGACAAATTATTTTACCTTCTTTTTTAGTTAGTTTTAACAAAAACATTAATGTGTTTTATTACTTTTTAATGACTTGTTTTGATATAAGACAATAATAAATTTATTAAAAATAAAAGTAAATACAGTAAGAATTTCTTATTCTACCCGACAGAGTTAAAGGTTAGAAGCCCTCCCTAACATTCAACCTGGGGATCTATGGCTTAGATTTTATCTTCGAACCACCACCAACATTCAAGAAAACGGGCTGCATGAAATGGCAGGATCACGCAATCAGTATAGTAGGTACTTTTTGGGAAACAGGATTTTTTTCGGGACATTTGCTGTTTCCTTCACAATCCTTCCATTGTCAAAAAAACTTCATAAAATGTATTGTTAGTTTAATAACTGTAAATAACTACACATTTTAACTTAACCATATACATTTTTAGCAAAAAAATTCAGTTTCAAGACAGATACAACGATGAGAGCCATTAAGAACACATGTTACCAAAACACTAGTTTTTATTTCTGTTTCAGGTAACGACGTTACTGCTCCATTGGTAACTCAACATCGGGCTACATAATAATGAATACTATTAGCAGTCGTTTTAAGCTTGTTTAACATAGGATAACCTGGTACAAAGACTCCGAAATATTTCAATGGTCAAGCTTCGTGAGCAATGTTCCAACAAGGTGTAAAAAAGTTAGTTAACTAAACTTATACAAGTTAGATATGGAATGGGGCACGCAAGTCAAGGAACTAGACATATCTCCCCTATGTAACTAAGTACTTTAAGCTGTAAATGAAATAACGAAGGTATTAGTGTAAAGTTTTTCATAGACTTCACTTAAAATACAATCTGATGACTCTAATCTTATGTGATACCAACAGTTATTTTATAGTGGACCAACATCTGGTTACATCAATGCCGTTCCTTAAACTCTAAACCATAAAAACTCATAGGGTGTAACAAAACCATTACTTGGCGTATTATTATTTGTCTGGTAAGCAAGATGATCTAAGGAATACGAGCTATTACTTTATAAAATCGACCACCTGTCTGCACGCTATTCCATCGGGTTTAATGACGGTCAGAGACTTGCACCTCCAAAAGGGGTATCATAATAAACCCGCAACTTGATCCTATCTTAATTTAGTTACAAGCACTGTACGAATAATTTTCTCTGGAATGTGTTCTGAATTGATTTACCAATACTTCGCATTTGTGGGTATTTATCATAAGTGGTACAAGACTTTTTAATATAACACAAAATTCTTGAGGCGTTAAAGGTCATCAGAGTAAATTACGAATCATTGCATTTATCTTGTCTGGTTGTACAGATCCAAACCCATTTTATCCACTACAGCAAGTCTAACTGTGCCCTACTTGGCTGGTTGCAGATCGTCAAGCATTTATTAGGATAATTAGCACCATTGCGCAAAATGTCTATCTTTGAAAAAAGGCTATCATAGTCACATAAATTAGGACTCTCTAACTAGGTGACGTGTTCTATTTTTTTCAGACTGGCAACATTTTTTCCGCCGATTTTATAATCATATACTTTACATTTTGTACAATTAATTATCTATAAATTCAAAATAATAATAGAAAAAAAGAGGAAATTAGCAAAAAACTAAGATTGTGACCAAAATATTTAAATAAAAGTACAGCATACGTTAATGTAACTGTTATAAGAGAACTAAGGATACACATCGTGTGCTTCATTCGTAATTAATGTTATGTTAATTTACCTAAATGTATGTGAAATTATCATAAAACATGGTGAGTGTTTTCCTGTACCTAATATATAATTAAAAAAAACAATTGTTATTGAAAAGTCTTTTGTTCTCAGAATGTTAAAATGTTCATCCCTTATGAATTTTTATGTTTATATAAAATAAAACGAACTTTTACATTTAATAAGTATACTATGACGTATTCCGCTTAAATTTCATATTATCTACACGTAATAATTCATATAAATAAACAGACGAAATGCCTAGCACTGAATGTTTGTTTTAATATGATGTGTCTGTGTCGTTTGTGTTAGAATAAACAGTTATTAAAATGATGATTTAGAATTAATTTCTGGTGTTTAGGGACTCATAAATAGTATATTATGACACTCTATAGGAAACGCTATAGTTGCCGTAGTCTTGTCATGTAAATGATGATACATATTGATGATCAGTGCGACGTCTGTGTACAATATGAGGACTGAGATATTGAGTATATTGCTTGTTCCATAGTAACTAGCATGTATATACGAGTAAGCTGCTGGTTTATACATAACCATTCAGTGTGTATCATCAAATATACTACTTAGTGCGTTGTCCTTTAATGAACCTCTAGTCAATGTTGTTGTCAAGTTGAGGCTCAAGAAGATTGTGAAGTTTAAGAAGACTTTTAGCTCATTTCCCTGAAACAAAATTGGGAATGTAGAATTAAGACAGCAACTAAACGATATATCCCAAAGACATGATTGATCTAATCAAGAATATTTTTGACCTTGGACAATGTTCACTAGCAACAGGAACTAAAATTTATTATTTGACAACCGTTGCTTAAAGAAGGGGTATACACAAATGTATAATCTCTTGAATAAAACTCCCGAAATAGGCAAGGTAATATATAAACTGGAATAAAGAGGATTCGGTTACACAGTTTTTTTGACATGAAAGCAAATTTCTTTTGCTGAGGGAGAGGGTGGGAGGGAGGGAGGAAGGCAAGGAGGCAAGGAGGGAGGGCGGGAGGGACGGAGAGAGAGAGAGAGAGAGGGAGAGGGAGAGGGAGAGGGAGAGCGAGAGCGAGAGCGAGAGGGAGAGGGAGAGGGAGAGGGAGAGAGGGAGTGAGTGGGAGGGGGAGAGGGAGAGAGATGATGCAACATTCAGGCATGAGGTGTTCCATGTTTTTCCCTTTTTAAATTTAAGGGTCATTTCAAAGTCTTTGTTAATGTTTTTCTCCAAGCAACAAATATGTATATGCAAGTTTAAATAGTAAAGGCCCTGATTTATAATTTTACAACAGTATGATACATTATATATACATTTATCACCTTTTGCCAAAGATAGTTCACGATTTCTGAATAATAATTTTATAACCTCTTATTTAACAGCCACGTCTATCTAGTTTTGTATTGTGCTGTCTATCCTCTTCATATACTCCCCTTACTCTCTGTCTTTCCTAATATTAATCAGTACACAAATAACATAGCCAGTTTTGGTGCATTGCGATTAAAAAGTGCAATAAAACAATTTGCACTTCTGTTTCCATAAAAATAAACAATTGTCAAATAAAATATTTTAACACAATACATAGTGTTTTGAGTTATATATTCCACCATATCAAGTAACTTAAAGTCATGTATAAACATGAATGTATACAAGCGTGTACACGAATCTTTCTTAATTAGAAAATCGTAAAATTAATATTCATAACATTTTATTTTTAGTAAAAATTCCCCTCGATACAAACTCAAAATATCAAAGTATTATTTTATTTACTATTGCTCGTAAGCTTGTATTGAACTTTATTTACACAAAATACATTGCATTCGTATTGTTTTATATATGTCATATTCAATATTACATCAATAGTAAAGTTACCAATATTTTTAACTCTTCATGCATGATAAAAATAAGAATCCAAAATAGATTAGATATATAAATAAAATATAAAATTTTGATCTTCACATGACTTCAGATAAGTTTTTAGGGTATAATCGTCCTTAAAGATGCAATTAGGTGGTGGATAGAATAATGTTATATATTATTATTATTATTATATAATACTGTTAAAAATTCTCTTAGAAAGAAATATATGAAATACTCGGAAAATTTTAAGCGTTTACTAATTGTTATACTCATATGTAACTATTAGTACTACCGCAGTTCAAAGCGATAAAATGTTTTGTTTTTTGGTTGTACCAGTGGATCCTACACTTACTTATGCCGACATATTTTATATTTTTGGCATTCGGCAATATGTGTGGAGTGACATATATTCAAAGAAGTAATATTATCTAATGTTTCCGGTGATTATTTTCAACAAACAGTTGTACTATGTAAAGGTAATAACAATATAACCTACGTCAAAATTAATTAGAAAATACTAATATACACATAAAATAGTACGAACGTCTAAAAGCTATTTTGTGTAGCATGAACTTAATGCACGACACAATTATTTTAGTGTCGAAGGTGCCCTTATATCACCTAAATCGTCATCACATTCTACAAAAGCTGTTCAACCTACTGTGTAACACGTTTGTGGCTCATAGTGTTTTAATTATAAACACTGTCCCAGAGAGCAAAGCTGTCCATTGTGGCCGTTGGATTGCCCATTGAACAAGCTGATTGGATGTATTAGTAAGAGGAAGTGTGTCGGCTAAACATGAATGTGTTAAACTGGCATTATTTATGTACCTAAGTTAATTTTTTTTATAAAAGGCCACAAAATGAATAAAGGCATATTTCATTTCATTTCATTTCATTCATTTCAAAATGATATAAAATAGTTTAACCGCCAGGTTTTAGATATATCTATATACTAAAATAGTATACACAGTATTTACTATGTGGAAAAGTAATTTGCACAAAAAAGCAAGTTGAAACGGCACAGAAAGAATTTTATAAATACTACTGCTAATATCGATGGCCAGCTGGATACCCCATTTCGTTTCAACATAGCTGAAATTACAACGTTAAAACACAGTTCCAATATTTATGAATATAGACATAAAAGGAGAGTATTGAATTAATCCCAAACTTCCGAGTTACTGTAGGTCCTTGTTGAAGTAACTACTTTTTTGGCAGATTTTGAACGGAGAAAAACGTTCGTTTCGCGTCACGGGACGTCACGTCATGCATGTTCGCTCTGTAGCCGCTACATTCGGGACTATCGCGGCCATTTTGATGACTGTGTTTCTCCGTCGAATGGCTAGTTAGTGCCCTCTAACTAACACTAGTCGTGCTAGTTAGAGGGCTCTGTCACTCACTGTGGAAGTAACAGTTCTATTTTTTTGGCGGGCTATGAATGTATGTATTGCAAGGGGCAAAAATTGAATTCTGAATAAAATTACTGTTTCTGTTGATTATAATTTTGACTGAATTATACTGCTTACCTTATATTAACTTAAAAATAATTCATGTTAATCAACATTTTAATAAAGCTTTTGCTGATGAAACGACAAATCTATTAATTGGCTTGTTAAAAGATACATTAAAATAAACAATGTCAAATGATAAAACATATGAAACAATAATGGATGCAGTGTAGGAACATGTTAGTTCACAATTGTTATTTCTTATTTAAGTTGTCATAAAACCATAATTTATTTTTATAATATAATGAGAATAAAAATGAAATAATTATTTTTGAAATAAAAACGGTAATGAAAACTGTACTGAAAAAATGATAAAAACTGTTATAAACGATAATATTGAAAATGAATGTATATTTAATACTTTAATATTTATAAGTCAGTGAGCATTGTAATAATATATCAATTGTGAATAATATTTTAAAACATATATGTATAAAATTTATAGAAATTAAAACAATCATTTTTTATAAATAATTTAGTATCCCATATTATTTTAAAATATAAAAAATAACCATTTATTAATTAGGAATGTTCTTTTTCAAGATATATATATATATATATATATATATATATATATAATATATATATAAACTGTTATAAGAAATAGTCACTTATGTCGATCAATCCCACGACTGGCTTTCCATTTTTACCACTAGTAGTAGTTTTCTTTAACGATTCCAAATTTTGTTCGGTCAGAAGGAAATAGAAAAGTATAAGTGGTCCGGATGATAATAACTTTACTCTGTATTTTACACAGTACGTTAAAATATCACCGCACAGAAGGGATATTGCGAGTACAAGACATGATATCTCATTCTTAGAACTTTAAACTTCGCTAACATAAACAGGTTATTGTTTGTATTTAATTGCGAGTGGAAATACGTTTGGCAACGTTGGAAATCGGATGTAAATGCGTCCAAGGTTTGCGTCATGGCGGACTTTTTGTCTGAGTTAGAGATAGCATGTGTACAGTTCCTGCCCGGACTGTTGCATTGTTTATCAGTACTGTCTACCTCGTACTGTAGCGGACTTCCCCTCACGCTGCTTGTCAAGTATTAGTTAGAGATAGCACGTGTACAATTCCTGCCCGGACTGTTGCATTGTTTATCAGTACTGTCTACCTCGTACTGTAGCGGACTTCCCCTAACTCTGCTTGTCAAGTCTTAGTTAGAGATAGCACGTGTACAGTTCCTGCCCGGACTGTTGCATTGTTTATCAGTACTGTCCACCTAGTACTGTAGCGGACTTCTCCTCACGCTGCTTGTCAAGTCTGAGTTAGAGATAGCACGTGTACAGTTCCTGCCCGGACTGTTGCATTGTTTATCAGTACTGTCCACCTAGTACTGTAGCGGACTTCCCCTCAGGCTGCTTGTCAAGTCTGAGTTAGAGATAGCACGTGTACAGTTCCTGCCCGGACTGTTGCATTGTTTATCAGTACTGTCCACCTAGTACTGTAGCGGACTTCCCCTCACGCTGCTTGTCAAGTCTGAGTTAGAGATAGCACGTGTACAGTTCCTGCCCGGACTGTTGCATTGTTTATCAGTACTGTCCACCTAGTACTGTAGCGGACTTCCCCTCACGCTGCTTGTCAAGTCTTAGTTAGAGATAGCACGTGTACAGTTCCTGCCCGGACTGTTGCATTGTTTATCAGTACTGTCCACCTAGTACTGTAGCGGACTTCCCCTCACGCTGCTTGTCAAGTCTGAGTTAGAGATAGCACGTGTACAGTTCCTGCCCGGACTGTTGCATTGTTTATCAGTACTGTCTACCTCGTACTTTAGCGGATTTCCCCTCACGCTGCTTGTCAAGTCTAAGTTAGAGATAGCACGTGTACAGTTCCTGCCCGGACTGTTGCATTGTTTATCAGTACTGTCTACCTCATACTGTAGCGGACTTCCCCTCACGCTGCTTGTCAAGTCTAAGTTAGAAATAGCGCGTGTACAGTTCCTGCCCGGACTGTTGCATTGTTTATCAGTACTGTCTACCTCATACTGTAGCGGACTTCCCCTCACGCTGCTTGTCAAGTCTAAGTTAGAGATAGCACGTGTACAGTTCCTGCCCGGACTGTTGCATTGTTTTATCAGTACTGTCTACCTCGTACTTTAGCGGACTTCCCCCTCACGCTGCTTGTCAAGTCTAAGTTAAAGATAGCACGTGTACAGTTCCTGCCCGGACTGTTGCATTGTTTATCAGTACTGTCTACCTCATACTGTAGCGGACGCGGACTTCCCCTCACGCTGCTTGTCCAAGTCTAAGTTAGAGATAGCACGTGTACAGTTCCTGCCCGGACTGTTGCATTGTTTATCAGTACTGTCTACCTCGTACTTTAGCGGACTTCCCCTCACGCTGCTTGTCAAGTCTTAGTTAGAGATAGCACGTGTACAGTTTTCCTGCCCGGACTGTTGCATTGTTTATCAGTACTGTCTACCTCGTACTGTAGCGGACTTCCCCTAACTCTGCTTGTCAAGTCTTAGTTAGAGATAGCACGTGTACAGTTCCTGCCCGGACTGTTGCATTGTTTATCAGTACTGTCCACCTAGTACTGTAGCGGACTTCTCCTCACGCTGCTTGTCAAGTCTGAGTTAGAGATAGCACGTGTACAGTTCCTGCCCGGACTGTTGCATTGTTTATCAGTACTGTCCACCTAGTACTGTAGCGGACTTCCCCTCACGCTGCTTGTCAAGTCTGAGTTAGAGATAGCACGTGTACAGTTCCTGCCCGGACTGTTGCATTGTTTATCAGTACTGTCTACCTCATACTGTAGCGGACTTCCCCTCACGCTGCTTGTCAAGTCTAAGTTAGAAATAGCGCGTGTACAGTTCCTGCCCGGACTGTTGCATTGTTTATCAGTACTGTCTACCTCATACTGTAGCGGACTTCCCCTCACGCTGCTTGTCAAGTCTAAGTTAGAGATAGCACGTGTACAGTTCCTGCCCGGACTGTTGCATTGTTTATCAGTACTGTCTACCTCGTACTTTAGCGGACTTCCCCTCACGCTGCTTGTCAAGTCTAAGTTAAAGATAGCACGTGTACAGTTCCTGCCCGGACTGTTGCATTGTTTATCAGTACTGTCTACCTCATACTGTAGCGGACTTCCCCTCACGCTGCTTGTCAAGTCTAAGTTAGAGATAGCACGTGTACAGTTCCTGCCCGGACTGTTGCATTGTTTATCAGTACTGTCTACCTCGTACTTTAGCGGACTTCCCCTCACGCTGCTTGTCAAGTCTTAGTTAGAGATAGCACGTGTACAGTTCCTGCCCGGACTGTTGCATTGTTTATCAGTACTGTCTACCTCGTACTGTAGCGGACTTCCCCTCACGCTGCTTGTCAAGTCATAGTTAGAGATAGCACGTGTATAGTTCCTGCCCGGACTGTTGCATTGTTTATCAGTACTGTCTACCTCGTAGTGTAGCGGACTCTTCCCCTCACGCTGCTTGTCATGGCCCCGAGCTGATCTATGGTGTTTGGGGAATGGCCAGAGGGGAGTACAAGTACATCGAGTCCTCCCTATAAATAAATCTAGCATAGTTCATGTTGTTATTACTTCCCTTTAAATTTCCGAAGGAACGTAATTACAATACGTGATTTATTTGAAGAAGTCGTATTGGTTGATTACGTAGCTTTTTTTGTCGTAACTTGAACTTTCATAAACTATTTTTTAATCAATCAATCATAGTACATTATACTTGGGGAGAAATCAACACATTTATTGTTTACGTTTTGACGACAAAAACTAACTTGAGCTATAAAGACATTAGCAGTTTCTTACAACTTCCTTTCATCACGAATTTCGTACATCATGTTAGTATTTACTGATTATATCTACCTTTATTTAACTTTAAATTACTTCACAATGTAATTATTATTGTGTTAAAAATTATCAAACACTATTTTTATACATATTTAACGTAACATGCATACACTATAGACATTATAACAACAATTTATAATACTAATTCGATAAAAAAAACACATTAAAATGTTTTTTATGTATTTTCATAAGTCATTTATTTGCGTATACGAAATGTAAACTTTTTATCTCCACTGTGGTGTATGTATTGAGAACAAGTTTACGGATGGAACAGTGATGGTGTTTAACCCCAGTTACAACACTAGTGTACCAAGTCAACAAATGGAAGACATCTCAGTATAAACTGTACGTACTAAACCCAGGAGTGTTGAGTCAGCAGATTGTAAAGGAGGTTAACACGTAAACTTGCCTTTGTCTACTACGGCACATACTATCGTGATTCTGGTTTACACTGTTTATTCTATTTTGTCTTCCTGATGTCCTGATTACTTGGAATACGAAAAGCTACAACTTTCCACGTTTGAGGTCAATTTTAATTTATTTTTATGTAAGCCCACAGTTATGAGGAAATTAATAATATATTGGAATAAAATAAATATTCTTTTCAATTTTATTCGCTTATGGTAAATGTGGAATACCAAAAATTTTACTTTGAAGAAAATATAAATTAAAGTCTTTCCTGAGTATCCGATCAACTTGCTACTCTCAACTGGTCCCGAGTATGTAAAGTGTCCTAGTTGTCATGTTTCAGCTCTGACTTAGGCAATAAAAATCATTATAACCTCTTTTATTTCTATAAACTTATTTCTACTAGCAGTTATTCTTGAATTCACACACAATTATTTCTAACTGAAAAACAGGACAATAATGGTCGATCCACTTAGACATCACATACTCGTGAGATAGGTGGTAAACATCGAATGATAATCCAAACTACTGACCAATTTTAGATTTAAGTTTTAATGACAGGTCAAATGTATGCATTTTAATGACTGTATGCAACTGTGGAGTAACATTTATGTCGAAATTTTAAGTCTTTTAGTTTACACACTAATGATGGCATGAATATTAAGGCTATACTTCCTTTAGAAATGGAAGTTGCTGTTGTGTTGATGCTCCGATCAAGAATACATACACTTACGCAGGTCTAAAAAGTCACTGTAGTTTATTCCGGTCAAAGGTATTTCTGATACTATATTTGAATTTGTATCAAATACCTATTTTTGTCAAATAACAACAATCTGGATAAACTCTGAACGCATTAGGGATTTTTGAGAAGGCAAAAATAAAAATTTGGTGTTAATAATTATAAAACTTAGATTATCAATCAGAAAGCTAAGCTAACCATTAAACATTAGGATAATATTAGGATTGAAAACTTATTAACTAACTTCTACGAAGTTAGATTTTAAACGAAATTATTTAGTAATAAATAGAAAATTGAACATCTTTTGTTAATAATATTAGGCTCCATTAAACTCCTCACAGAAAATATGATTGAAGGTTACTGCCATTTTATAGAAACAGGGGTAAAAATATTGCGTTCAGTGGTTACAGAGATACTATATCTTTCAATTCACTTAATGGTCGTAATAAACTTTAACGGAATAGTTTTTTATATGTTGTTATCCTACAGTCAAATAAAGCAACATGAGTAAAGCTTTCATTTGATTATTCATATTTATTTGTAAAAAAAAAACACTTCAGTAATACAATAAAAAGTAAATGTATATAATTGGAGTCTTTTTTTAAAAATTTATCAAAGAACTCCAATAAGAAAGGAGCTTCTACAATGTATAGATTATGCATTGTTATTTTTATTAATGTTTCCCCCGATAATAAGTTCAAATATCAAATATACCATTTTATTAATATAAATTGTCTTTTTAATTAAACTTAAATAACCGTAATAACCGTGTAACGTTTAATTAATCAAATTCTATGAACTAAAATATAAATTATAGTTGAAGTAACTTAATAACTGTGGGTAAAGAATTATACCAAGTATAACATCAATCATAGTTACTAACAAAATGGTGTCATTACAAAGTACCTTTATATCACAGAGTTGCCGTAGTTTCCTCTTTGTACCATAATGCTCTGCCATTTGACTCTTCTCCAAAAAGTAGTTTAGAAGCATGACCTATTTATCTAATACTGTATATGGTTCCCCTTGAGTTGATGGATGTCCTTAATATTTGTACTTAGCCAATTGAAGAAAAGTTAAACTCCTTGGTAACTAATATTGTTTTTCCAAACCATTGATAAATTGTACATTAACCTCCATTTGGTCCCAGAAAAAACTTTAGTTAGTTTAGAGAAAATATTCGTTGTTATTTCGAGAGAGATGGAACTTTAGTCAATATGAAACTTCCAAAACTCGAAATGACAATCAAACCTATTACTTTTCTACTAACAAGTCCAGAATCCAAAAAACAATTGGAATTTTATAAATAAACGGGGTTTTGTTCAAAATGTTACATACATGTCCCTTAAGAATCAAATTTCTTTTTAGCTATGGTATTTTTTGTAGATATCGTAATTAGAGTGTACCAAAAGGGTCAAAAGAGTAAATGAAATTTTATCCCAGACTTTTATTCTAACCTTACACACATCGAATCTGCGGTGGAAAGGGCTGAATATTCGCTAATGTTCATCAAATGAAAAATAATTTATTCGTTAGTTAAATATGGTTGATAGTACTTATACCATCAATAAAAGTTTATTTCATTTAAATTACCGATTTTAATAGATAAATATAATTCAAACATCGTAAATCTATAATGCTGTTCTTTCAATTAGAGACAAATAAATGCCTTCCTAAGATTCCTCCACAATGTTAAGCAATTTCACCCTTAGCTCGTTGCGCCTCTTAGTTCTTCACCCTTCGCTGAACACGAGATGAAGGTTGGGACACACATAACCGCACCGTGCCCCGACACGTGAGTCGGCCGATTGTCGGTGCGGGCTCGGCTCGGTTACCGTGAGGCCACACATGTCCGTATGCAGTCCGAGCGCAACAATCTCACTGTTTGTACTAGAGCATGTTTCTTTTGAATTCGAAGTGACAGATACTTAAAAAAATATTCGGAAGATTAAGTATTGCTTGAGAAAATTGTTAATATCATTGTTGTTATTTTTATTAATCGCTGTGATGAATGAAACATTGTAATGCTACAGTAAAGCTTTGTACAATCAGCTAGTATGTAAAATTTGTAAATATCATTATCTTGGTTATATTTTTATCCCTATAATTCTTGTTTATTGTGTTTCATTGCCAATGAATTTCGGTCAAATACACTATGAACAGTATATTTAGTGTTTTTTGTGTTAAACCCAAGAGCTATAGTGTGATGCCAGAGAGTTTGCCATGTCGCAAGCCCTTTTTATAATAATTTGTAAAACATAGTAAATATTTGTAAAATATATACTGGAGAACTTACAAAAAACAGATTTTACAAAACGTTTTTCTTTTATAGCTCCGAGGACAAATAATTTATTGCCAGAATTAGTAAAAAATAGTAGAAACACAAATATATTTTCTAAAAAAAATAGAGTATGGTTGATCGGTCAAAATGATATTGAATATTTTGTTTAAGATAATACATTAGTGTATGGGTTAGTCTTGTCTGCTAAGTTATAATAATATTTAAATAGACACGTTAGAGCATTATAAAATAATTATTTATAGTATAATATTTAATGCTACATGTGTAAAGCCTAATATTTGAATTGTAAATCATGCGTAAATCCTTTTTTGTTTAATACAGCACACTAGTTATACTAAATTTAAACTTTGAAACGTAAGAGTACATTATTTACTACATAAGCTACAATAACTCATTTTTATCATTTCATTCTTGCTCGATTCCGCTATTTTTATTTTTTACCCTTTTTGTATATAAGTATCCCCAACACAGGCACAGCCTCTTATGGGTACCTAAATTTCCCTTATTTTGTAAATATATTGGCCTAATTATTAGGTTTAAAAAAAAGAAAGAAAAAATCTAAAGGATGTAACCTACTTTTTATATTTTTATTACTCTAAGTGCATAAATTTGAAAAAAGTAAGTATAAAACATTTTTTTATTTGTTATTTACTGCTATTGTAAATACGTTATATCATAGTATTATTTATTATTAAGCACTGGCAATAATATTTATTTGTAATATTCAGTTTGTTATAATGGGGAAATCAAATTATTTATTATTATTTATTTTAACATGGGTTTTTCTTGCTTGAAAATCTTATTGTAAATAAAATATTTTTATTTTTTACTTTATTGAAGTGAAAAGGATAAAAAAATAAAAAAAGACATAGAAACATTCTAAATATGACACTTACAAAAATACCGGAATAAATTTATCAAGTAACTTCAATACATCAAAGAAAAATAGATTTCGCGCAAATAATTACATGCTTGTTATGTTTTAATTAATGAAAAATGTTTGTAGATTTTTCATAATTCGAATTTAGTTGTTTAAAATCACTTAAGGTACAACATGGTTTTCAAATTTGGTGTAATAAAGAAAATAAGGACAATAAGAATATATGACTAGTTTACTCTAAGGTAAGAAAATGTAATACTTTTAATAATAAAAATATGATTTTATACGCGAACACAGGAAGTAGAATTAGTAGGCTATACTAAATTAATTCACTAAAATAGAACGTGTAGACTACTTAAATAGTTTTAAAAAAGAAGAACGCAACAGTAAACAACATATGATGCCTCTCGTAGACCGCACCGTGCCCGTCAAAATTCAAACTAAAACATATCGGTGACGGTGCGGGCACGGTGCGGCCACGACGGTCTGGTGTCGGTGCGGACATGTGTGGACTTGCAGGTTGAATACTGCGCTGCAATTCTTTCACCGTATGACGGTCAGCATACGGCCGACTGACGTGTCGGGCGCGGTGCGGTTATGTGTGTGTCCCAACCTTGAGATGAGACAAAAAGTCATCTAGGATAAAAAAGAGCTCTGTCTCGTTTAACCTGCAAACCATCCAGTGCAGTCTCGTTGAATAGTCGTTCCTTTTGTCTCACCAGGTGCACAACGACGAAAAGGTTGGGACACACATAACCGCACCGCGCCCGACACGTCAGTCGGCCGTATGCTGGCCATCATACGGTGAAAGAATTGCAGCGCAGTTTTCAACCTGCAAGTCCATACTTGTCCGCACCGACACCAGACCGTCGTGGCCGCACCGTGCCCGCACCGTCACCGATATGTGGATTTTTGAATTTTGACGGGCACGGTGCGGTCTACTAGCGGCATCATATGTTTGTTTACTGTTGCGTTCTTCTTTTTAAAACTATTTACGTAGTCTACACGTTCTATTTTATTGAATTTATTTAGTATAGCCTACTAACTCTACATCCTGTGTTCGCGTACAAAATCATATTTATTGATAAAAGTAGGCTATTACATTTTCTTACATTAGAGTAAACTAGTCATATTTTCTTATTGTGCATATTTTCTTATTTACAACAAATTTGAAAACCATGTTGTACATTAAGTGATTTTAAACAACTAAATTCGAACTATTAAAAAGTCCTATAAACATTTTTCATTAATTAAAAAAATAACAAGCATGTAATTATTTGAGCAAAAATCTATTTTTCTTCGATGTTTTGAAGTTACTTGATAAATTTATTCCGGTATTTTGTAAGAGTCATATTTAGAATGTCTCTATGACATTTTTATTTATTATTCTTTTTCACTTCAATAAAGTAAATATAAAATTTTTTTTACAATAAGATTTTCAAACAAGAAAAACCCATGTTTAAAATAAATAATAATAATACTAAATCATTTATTTCCCCATAATAACAAACTGAATATTACAAATAAATATTATTGCCAGTGCTTAGTAATAAATAAGACTAATGACATAACGTATTTACAATAGCAGTAAATAACAAATAAAAAAATGTTTTCTACTTACTTTATTTCTAATTTATGTACTTAGAGTAATAAAATATAAAAAGTAGGTTACATCCTTTTAGATTTTCTTTCTTTTTCTTAAACCTAATAATTAGGCCAATAGATTTACAAAATAAGGGAAATTTAGGTACCCATAAGAGGGCTGTTCCTGTGTTGGGGATACTATATACAAAAAGGGTAAAAATCGAGCAAGAATGAAATTGATAAAAATTAGTTATTGTAACTTATGTAGTAAATAATGTACTATTACGTTTCAAGGTTTAAATTTTAGTATAACTATTGTGCTGTATTAAACAAAAAGCATTTATGCATGATTTACAATTCAAATATTAGGCCTTTACACATGTAGCAATTAAATATTATATTATAAATAATTATTTTATAATGTTCTAACTTTAAATATTATTATAACTTAGCAGACAAGACTAATCATACACTAATTTATTATCTTAAAACATATACTCAATATCATTTTGACCAATCAACCATACTCTAATTTTTTTTAGAAAAATATATTTATGTTTCTACTATTTTTGACTAATTCTGGCAATAAATTATTTGTCCTCGGAGCTATAAAATAAATAATTTTGTAAAATTTGTTTTTTGTATGTTCTCCAGTATATATTTTACAAATATTTTACTATGTTTTACAAATTATTATAAACGGGCTTGCAACATGGCAAACTCTCTGGCATCACACTATAGCTCTTGGGTTTAATACAAAAAACACCAAATACACTGTTTATAGTGTATTTGACAGAAATTCACTGCAATGAAACACAATGAACAAGAATATATACATTATACATTAAACATATAACCAAGATAATGATATTATTTACAAACTTTACACACACTAGCTGATTGTACAAAGCTTTACTGTAGCATTGCAATGTATCATTCACCACAGCTATTAAATAAACATAACAACAAATGAAATTAACAATTTTCTCAAGCAATACTTAATCTTCCAAATATTTTTTAAGTATCTGTCACTTTGAATTCAAAAGAAACATGCTCTAGTACAAACAGTGAGATTGTTGCGCTCGGACTGCATACGGACATGTGTGGCCTCACGGTAACCGAGCCGGGCCCGCACCGACAATCGGCCGACTCACGTGTCGGGCACGGTGCGGTTATGTGTGTCCCAACCTTTAAGGTTGGAACACACATAACCGCACAGCGCCCGACACGTCAGTCGGCCGTATGCTGGCCGTCATATGGTGAAAGAATTACAGCGCAGTATTCAACCTGCAAGTCCACACATGTCCGCACCGACACCAGACCGTCGTGGCCGCACCGTGCCCGCACCGTCACCGATTTGTTTAGTTTGAATTTTTACGGGCACGGTGCGGTCTACGAGCGGTATCATATGTTGTTTACTGTTGCGTTCTTCTTTTTAAAACTATTTAAGTAGTCTACACGTTCTATTTTAGTGAATTATTTAGTATAGCCTACTAACTCTACATCCTGTGTTCGCGTACAACATCATATTTATTATTAAAAGTATTACATTTTCTTACCTTAGAGTAAACTAGTCTTATTTTCTTATTGTGCATATTTTCTTATTACAACAAATTTGAAAACCATGTTGTACCTTAAGTGATTTTAAACAACTAAATTCGAATTATGAAAAATCTATAAACATTTTTCATTAATTCAAAAATAACAAGCATGTAATTATTTGCGCGATAATATATTTTTCTTTGATGTATTGAAGTTACTTGATACATTTATTCCGGTATTTTGTAAGGGTCATATTTAGAATTTTTCTACTTTGTATTTTTGTATCTTTTCACTTCAAAAAGTAAAAATAAAAATGTTTTATTTACAATAAGATTTTCAAGCAAGAAAATATGTATATCAAACTAGTTTTATATGAATTTTTATTTCTAATATAACAAAGAATTAGCTTCTAAATAATCATCAACTTAAATACGGGCATTTTATTTTTAATAAATGTTATTGTATTGTTATGTATTCTTGTATAAAATAAACTAAATGAACCCAAAGTATTATTTGCAACAGATTTCTACGGATCGCACGTAACAGCTTGTGGTAAAATTGGCTTAATAGAATGTTGGAAGATTATAGACATAAATAATGTTTGGCTCTATTATCCTTAAAGCACTATTCTACTTTGGATGAATTATTGAAGGAAGTAATAATGAATTATTGTTTCATTGGAATTTATCTCTCTATTAACTAATTTACTTTTTTGAAACAGAAATAAAATTTTAAAACAACTGCACTAATTACGAAATCTATTTAACATTTACTTGTACAGCTGTACAGAATTAGAAATTAAACAAGGATTTTCAACAGACGTAATATATTCCCACTTCTCTTTGTTAGTTTATACATGGATGGTTTTAAAGCCCTATTCTAGGCATATGCCAATACTCACGTGGGTATAAAGTGAGTATAAAGGGCGGTAATGGGCAATTACATACACATAAAATTAAAACTAAAGGCAGCTTGTTTCACTTCTTAAATAATGAATGAATTGACATCCACATAACATAGATGTACCGCAGGTAAATAAAAAATGCAAGTTTTACTACACAGATTTTGTTAGGGAATTTTAATTTTATATATTTGAAATTAACAATAGAATACGCTTGTTAAAATTACAGTTTAATTGATGAGAAATGTAAAAAATTATGAGTTACCTAGATGTATGTTAGTTTTGGTTTTTATAATTTAATCCACTCGTACATTTATTTGACGATAATGAGCTTACATTGAAAATACGATGTAGATTATAAGACTCTAATAGTGACTATTAAAAGGAAGATAAGGCGGCAGAAATTATGTCCGACTTAATGGAAGAGCCGAAGAATTCTAGACGACAATTATTGTATTGTGCCTTTTTAATTTTGTTCTTAATATTCTTAAACTGCTTAACGATTAAAATATTCCACCAAAGATTATTTGTGTTTAGAACTTAGCTTTTGTACCTATTCATCCTTACGTACCTTAAATATAATAGACTAAAATTCCGAAATCTGTTTTAAATGTACAGTACACGTACCATTCATATTATGCAAATAATTAATAGTGAACTAAATATTATACACGATTAAATAATTCATATTGCACTAAATATAAAATTAATTTTTGACTACCGCGTAGCTGTTTGGTTTGGCGTTTTTGGTTTTTCGGAAATTTAAAATTAAAAATTTAATAGGAATATTAAAGTTTTTGTGATTATGAGTACATTGATTGTTTTTAAAATTAGATGAAAAAGTATTTCAAATATATAATTCTATCGCCATAATTGAGCCATCCTTTTATATAAATTATCCAGAAATGTATTTGATATTACTATTGCCAACTAAGCATTACCAAATTGCTTTGCGCATCTGCTTATTTAATCAAAAGTCTAATCTTGTTATCAGATTAATAAAGTCAGTCCACCATATAAAACTGTGAAATAAATTTGGTTGTGAAATAATTTAAACATGGTTGTTTACTAATATTAATTTTTACATTGCAGTTTACAAAGAAATTCCAGAAAGAACCTTGTTTCCTTTAAAAAAAGATTTCGCAAAATTTATCAAAATGTGATGCTCCATAGTTGTATATTAAAATTTCTTTTTGTCAATTTTAGTTGCGGATTTATTAAGAACTGAATGAAATTATACAGGGTGACCATTAAGTCTTAGGACGACTTTATAACTTTTAAACGACAAGAGATATCGCAACAAAATTTTGTATACCGTTACTGGAAATTGTAAGCTACTTTTCTGTGTACATGGTGGTCAGATTTCACCTTTGGGGGACGGCCCGTCGGGGGTTATAACAAAATCTTTAATGACAGCCTATGTTGAGTTGCACATCATTTTAAATTTCTACTTAAACTGAAAAACAATGCCGCAAACCGGACTTCAAAAGGTTGATCCAGTCGGAAGAAATCGCTGTTCAAAGATTAAAAAATGTTTAATACCATTTTTACATAAGAAATAACTCATACTGTAGCTGTTAGAAGTTTAGGGGAATACTTAGTGAACTCATTTAAAAGTAGATGTTCAAAAGTTTCCTTTCGGCCGTCTGACAATGTGCTACATGTAATCAGAAAAATCTGCTGCATTAAGAAGTACAATGAAAAGTGAAAGTAGTGCCTCTAGGTCAGGGTTTCCCATCCACTGGACTTCCCCATAATGGCTGTTATCTATCTATCAGTTCACTTATCAGTTCCACTCAAGCTACAGAACTTTTTGCCATATCCTGTTACTGTAAGTTATAAGTTTTAAGAGATGTCGCTTAGTGAGCGTGAAAGAATTACACTCTTAATGATGCGCGGCTGGGGTGATAATGTAATTCCGTTTGCAGAAGTAACACATTTATTCAATGCTACTTTTCCTGATAGAGCTCCTATGTATGAATCCACAGCACAGTACACAGTTGCTCGTTTTTTTAGATACTGGTAGTGTTAAGGATCGAGCCAGATCTGGACGACCAAGTACTGTGACAGACGAAGACGGCTCATTAGATATTCTTCAGTCTTGCATTGAAAATCCAAACGAATCAGTTAGATCAGCAGCACAATCTCATGGAATAGGTCGTGAATCAGTTCGCAAATTATTAAAGAAGTCTAGTTTCAAAGCATACCGTGTTACCCTGTTGCAGGAACTATGCGAAGATGATTTTGATCGCCGGATGGAATTCCGTGAAATTATGATGAATAAAATTGACCAAAACGAAATACTTTTAGACGGTATTGTATTCTCAGATGAGTCGACTTTTATGTTGAATGGCCATGTAAACAGGCATAACTGCCGGTATTGGGATAATGTTAACCCACACTGGATGAGTGAGTGTCACACACAAAATCCCCAAAAATTAAACGTATGGGCAGGTATCGTACATAATTCAACTATAGGACCATTTTTCATCGATGGAAATTTAAATGCCAACAAGTATCATGATACGCTCCAAAATGATATTGTTCCTGCTTTACAAGCTACTCTGGGCGCTGACTTCCAAACATGTTTTTTCCAACAAGACGGAGCACCGCCACACTATGGTGTTCAGGTAAGGCAATACTTAGATGCAGTATTCCCACACCGGTGGATTGGAAGACGAGGTGCGATTGAGTGGCCGGCTCGTTCCCCTCACCTAAATCCGCTTGACTACCTCCTATGGGGCTACATCAAGGACAAAGTGTATCGAACTCAGCCTACAGATCTGAACGAACTCAGACATAGGATATCACATGAAGCTCAAGCTATTCCACGAGAATACGTACAAAATGCAGTAGCCGGCTTTTATAACCGGTTAGCACATTGCCAGACGACCGATGGTGAACATTTTGAACACCTGCTTTGAAATACTCAGTAAGTATTCCCTTTAACTTCTAACAGCTACAGTATTAGTTATTTCTTATGTAATAATGTTGTTAAACATTTTTTTAATCTTTGAACAGCGATTTCTTCCGACTGGATCAACCTTTTGAAGTCCGGTTTGCGGCATTGTTTTCAGTTCAAGTAGACATTTAAAATGATGTACAACTCAACATAGGCTGTCATTAAAGATTTTGTTATAACCCCTGACGGGCCGTCCCCCAAAGGTGAAATCTGAACCACCATGTACATAGAAAAGTAGCTTACAATTTCCAGTAACGGTATACAAAATTTGGTTGCGATATCTCTTGTCGTTTAAAAGTTATAAAGTCGTCCTAAGACTTAATGGTCACCCTGTATATTAAATTGTTTAAAGGAAACTGAGCAAAGGTGTGTCAGTTTTCATAGAAGTTACTACAAACTTGTGAGCTTCCTTGACATTGTGTTATAACACTATAGTAGTTTATAGGAAAAAAGAGGTAATATTTTCAAACCATCCATCGTTTACCAGATTACAGTGAGAAAAGCAAAAAGACTTTTGTAACGCAAAACGTTATAAATGATTATATTGAAATGTTCTATGACCTTAATAAAGATTTTATTGTAGACGGTAATTATCCATTTTTGTATAACGTAAAATGTTATACACGATTATTTTGGAATTATGTGTGACCTTAATAAGGATTTCCTCTAAACTGTAGTTAACCGTTCTTACATTTATTATATACTTAAAGCCCAAAGTATACCATTTTTTCTGAATTAATATCTTTACTAGCAGGTTATAGTAAACGTAATCTAACGACACTTTTTTCTAAGTTTTGTTACAAATAAATCTAATTATTTAAAGAAGTAGAAAGGCTTTAAATATAAACATAGACTGTGTTTTTATTACATCCTTCCTTAATTATGCTTGATTACCAGGTTGTTAGTATATAATATAGAATTACAATGTTACTTTGTTACTAGTTAACAACAAATCCCGTGTATTGAAAGGACTATTAGCGCACAAAAAAGACGTTACCACATTGTGAACAGACGTATATAATAAGCCAAACTCAGTACATTAAAGCTCGAACTGACGTCACGTATGTGTTATATACTACGTCTTGTAACTTTGCCAGTACAAAGCGTTGTAGCAAACTCGGGGATAAAGAACTTTGTTTGACAACTCCATATCTAGATTAGTGGCTAACATAAACTGTTATTGGAAAGTCGAATTAAAAATTATTGCTGGGAACTCTTCCACATACAAGCCAGCCTCATGTGATTATATTTATGATAAACTTATGTTAATTATGCATCGTTGGTATATACATACAAACGTGTGCTTAAGACCCTTACGTGTAATTTGGATAAAATAAATATTAACTTTAAGGCAAATAATTAGTGATCTAATTAACTGCAAATTCCCACGTCACTAAATGTCAGGAATATTGAACAAACTTTTTGCTGAAGCATTAGTAAATAAATAATTAATTAAATAGTCTATTAATTTTATAATAATGCAAAATTATGCACCCATTGCTTTAGTTTTCTCTTTCTCTGGCAAATATCCTAACAAAGTATCACAACAATGCAAAATACTAAAAATTGGTGCCAATGGGTAGTTGTCCCCAATTTGTGGTGACAGACGTTTACAGTGACTGAAAGAAAGAACACAGATGGTGTCAGTTACACAATGACAGTATACACTACAATTAGCACCAAAAATATTGAATTAGGCACAGTCTAACCATTCTCTACGAGTCCGAGGAACAAGCATGAGCGACCGGACCATATTCAACTCAAAACGCTAAACTGATGCAGAAGGTACAAAGAGCAACGATGCAAAGGGAAGGTTATACCATTGAGTTCAGTAGGAATGTGGTCCGGTAATAGTAAATACGGCAGTGATAATTTGTCAATTGATGTAATTCCTAGGCTGTATATTTAAGTCATACGAGGACTCTTTCAAAAGATGTAAGATCAAGAAGCAAATGCACACAATGTATTAAATGAGTTTAATAGAAGGATTAATTAGACTTTCCAAGGATGAAAATTCTAGCACTGCGGCTTCAAAATAATTTTTTTTGAAATAGTACAGGATAAAAATATGTTAGGTAATAAGGGTTAGAAATCATTTTCATCGAATACAGATTTGCCTGAAATGTTAGTAGAGTAACATTCTACTATTTGATTCTCAGCCAACCAGTAGAAAGGAAATGTCATATTTGACCCTAATTCTATGTTATACAGTAGAGCAAGAATTATGGATGTCCGTAGTACTTGGAACTCATACCGTCCAGGATAGATTTACACACCATAAACTCAATGGAACTTTTCCAATTATGGATATCGAAGTAGAAATTATAGCTCTAGACTGTTGTTAATGGCAATAAAACATCTGCCAAACTAAACAGTCGTTTCAATTACGTGGTAGTAAGTCGTAGGTTGTCATAGTGTTGTCATAGTTACTGCATTTATATACTGAAACAATCATGCTTACTAAACTGTACTATTGTATGTATATTAAGTAGGTATCAGAATATTAAAATTTATGTTTAAAAATTAATTTAAATTAATTTTTCAAAAATAGATTGTTATATGAAAGTATTTTATTATTTGTGAATCGTGAAGTCACCAATAATAATAACGAAAACGCCCACAGATATATAGTATGGCAATTCATATAATTATATATAATAATTACTTTAACGTAGACCATTATGCTAATTGAAAAAAACTGTAAATGTAAACATGAAATTACAGTTCAAAATATTTTTCTACAAATAACATCTTTCTTGAGATATCACACGATGCGTAAAAAGTTTGTTATTTCAGTTTGGTTCCATATAGGTATTTAAATAATACATCTGCTGTGCACAAACGAAACCACTAAGTGATGATATCGTATGTGGTAGGGTAGTTAGTACGCATGTGTAACAATCTAACACGTAAAAAAATCACTTGGTTTTACTCAGTTGTATACAATATTGTTTTTTCTGCGATTTTATCAAACCAATCGTGGTTAGCCAGTAAGTGTTTACTAACGCTTAGCCAATCCCTTGTAGTAAATTGTATCATAAATATTTGTGTTGTATAAGAGAATTTGGAAATGAAGGTTCACACAAAACTTCAGATGTGTAAGTTTTAACTCTCCACATATCGTGTGAACGGACAAACAGATTGAACCGATTTCTCCAGACCCTCAAGAGATATGAATTTACAAGAGTTATTTAGGAATTATATATTAATATAAATTATACGAATTTAAATAATAAATTTTTACGCAATGCAAACATCTTACCTTATTTAAAATTTTATGTAATCTTTAACGACATATTATGTACCCTAATAAGTAACCACCGTAGGCGACACCGAAAAGTAAATCTAGCCTCAAAACATTTGAACAATATTTATCATCGTTATAAAATTAAATATGAATATGTTATTTTATGTTACTTCGTTAAACATAAAACAATTAATGCAATTATTACACTTCAGTATGATGTCTTGTACAACTTCGAAATGGGTTTAATGGTGCGCAAGAGGAAATATACATAAGGATTATTTTTATTTTTAAGAATGTTTAAATAATTTTTTTACTCGAAACATCAAGGAAACAGAAAATTTTCATTACACGTTAGACCAATGTAAAAATATTCGCTAATGCTCAACACAATTCTATGGAGTAACATCCACTGTTATCGAACTCAGTATTCCTCATATACAAAGTCTAATGTACAAACGTATAGTCTGCCCAGCCGTGCTTTAGTCAGTCCATTTTCTAAATGTCATGCAGAGAGTCAGACAGAAATTAAATTTTACCAGCTCCACGAGTGAGATGATAGGCTTCCATACATGTCAGCTAATAAAATATACATTGTAACATAGTTTCGAAAATTATATTTATATTTCTTGTAGGTTGTCTAAACTAATAGTTTACTTCATTAGACATAATCGTATCATTAATGCTTTAGCAGCATAGCTGAAAGGAAACGAACCAAAAAAATTGTACAAAAATATAGTAGTTGAAATGTTTTTGTGTTCAAACTTAAGTTTATTCAGAATTATATCCGGCACTACCTGAGCACAGAGTGGGTTGCCACGTAGAATACACAGTAATGGGGGTACTTCATTTACACTGCAGAGTGTTATTAGTGGCAGTCTGAGAGAGGATAACGAGCATTGAGTTTATCCTTACAGCAGTATGTGACCCGAGTCTTTGTACTTATATTGTTAGTTATATTTGCGAATATTTTCTACATTAACAATGTAATCATAATTGATTTTGTAATATAAATTTGCTTACTGAGCAAATAATGAATGTATTTGTATTCAAGCAATAAGAGAAATCAAAATCCAGTACTTAATGATAGTTACTACTTTTAATAATATAACTGGAACATTTTTGACTAATTACAGACTGTGTATTACGTAATAGGGTGAATAAAGAGCAAAGACTTCGTAAGTTTGGATAATTGTTAAAATATAAAGTTATTGTTTTACTATAACTTATTAAATTACTATGTCAGGATCAATTTTACAAATCAGAAGCTGCTCGGTCCAGTGAGCTGTACATAATGACAAGTATGGTTCAGAACACAAACTAAAAATGTCTGTTTGCCAAACACGGACTGTGTACAGGTTCACTATAAAGCTCCCGTGATAGTGTTGTTGAATATTCTCACTCTGGGGATTTACCTCGTACGTTTCCAAATATGACCAGTGTCAGTTCCAGGTGAAGCATAAGCCATACGTTGTATACACCAAGTTTAATATGATCCGTTCAATCATACAAGGCTACACCTCTTTAGGAGGCAATTTCTTCCTTATTTATACTTGCAGATACAAACTACTCTGATACATAATATACAGATATTCTCATTAGCATTTTCTTTGCAACCTAACTGATATTGAAACACAGCACACCACTAATCACTGAAGATGTTATATCATCACCTGTATCTCCTGTTGAAGTAAATAGGGCCCATTAGTGTTACAAGTTTATGTATCTTAAAGGTAAATTGACTGCCCTGTCTTATCAAAATTGACTGCTTTAAGCTAAAACTGGGCTTAGGTAGTATATCATCACCTGTATCGCCTTTAAGTAAATTGGGCCCCTTAATAAATACATTCGTAAATACATTTTTACAACTGTGTAATTATTAAATTGTATTTCTTAACAGTATATTATCATCAATACCAAACTTTGATAATATCTGTCCAATAATCCAGACCATCATTCCTTCCAATGGTTTCACTCCATATGGCCACATTGAATTCAAACCAGACTGTGATATTGGGATCAATTTATAAAGTCAGGATTGCAATTTTTTAAAACTTATTATCACGACAGTTTACATCATATTTTTCAAAATATCGCCTTTATTGTGGCTTATGACTCCTTTTTATTGAAGACGAACTTCAGATGTGTATTTAAATGAATAAGTTAGATACAATCATAATGTGGAAACTTTTATGCTGTAAACTTATTAGTAAACTTTGTAATACCGAGTATCTATTACTACTACTTCAGAGATTTCCTACCTTATGTGTTTGTCCATGTTGAAGTTTAACTGTGGCAAATTAAATATCTTATAGATTTTAAATAAATAAATAGACTTTGCCGCGTTTCTTTCGAAATAGAACAATAATTAAGTAAAATAATATCTGGTGAGTGGGCCTGGTGGTTCCATGTTCTTAGGAATTTTCCTTATGAACTTAATCTTTAATGCAACTTTAAAATAACTTCCCTTCACGTTGATGTCGACTCACGCACCACGGCGTCACCACCTTGGCTCGCAATGCAACTGTAGTCACAAAAAATAAAGGATCAATATAGTCCTAAAAGAATAATCTTTCTATAACTCAAGAAGTGTGCCAAGAACTTGATTTTGACGATGTAAAGAACTTGGTCTCGCCTAAAACAAAATCGCGACGGTATTTTCCATTTATTGAGACAACTTTTACACACGACAACGTAGTACCGTCAGAAGGACATCACTTCTATATCTGTATTAATCGTGTAAATAAAATATCGTCATAGGTAAGTTACTTTACTATTTACAAACTTACTTTACATTACATTCCGCCAGAAAATAAATTCCAAGAATGTCGGGGAAAATGATACTAACCAATAACGAGTAACAGGGCTGCGAATACGTATATACAGGATGTTCACAACAGGAAGTCACAAACTTATGTGGGTGATAGTATTCATCATTTCTAGTAAAAATGTCCTATAAATCTAGGTAAAAAAATTTGTGTTTATCTGCTAGCCGCCATTTTGTATTTTATATACAAAAGTTTATATCTCTAAAAACTTTAACGTTAGGAAACCAAATTTAGGTTGAAATAGATAAGAGTGAGACAAAAATTGTGTTATATTTTTAATATTAACAAAATGTCCTCTGATGAAAATATTTAAAGTCAAATAACAGAAACCCTGTATATTAATATATATACTAGACACCAAATATTTAACCAATATAATTTCACGTTTCAATGAAATCCGTTAGTGCATAAGCAAATACGACTACTTTAATGGTTCGCTTGCTCAACCATTACTAGAGGAACCAAAATTTTGTCTTTTAATATACATCAGCTGTTTAACCTATTTTAGAAAAAGTTAACAATATAACACATAGTTTTTAATTTTTATATCAAGTCCAATACAACTTATTTTATAAAAATTCGCCAACGCATAAGTGAGCAAGACTACTTTAAAAATACGCAGATTACAATCCTAACACATACGGTAATACATTTTGGTTGTGAGTGTGTAGTATAGAGTAACCAGAAAAGTGTGACTTTCATTACTTAAGAACTGCTTAATTACGCAATGCAATTAACATAAGTGAATGTATCATGTGACTATATACGCCCAGTGAAAATTACATTTGCAGACATTAGAGTGTGAATGACTCGTTAATTTCTACATTAAAACAAAAGTTCTCTAACGGGCAAGCCTAACTATGTTTTAGCTGAGCGCAATTGAATCTGGTCAATCCGTAAGCACAAGTTTCTTTAATCTGCTGGTGGATTTAAAAATTGAATTTGTATATGATTGTCTGTCTGTATTGACATAATAGATTTGCAATATTTTATTCAACCTGAAATTCTCTTGTATCAAGAGAATAATTACGTAAAAGATACATTTTCTGATTTAATTTTCTGAGTTAAATATTTTACTTGGAATATATTTTTTTGTTGTTCAATTTAATATTGATACCTCCATTGTACGATAGTTATTTAATAAACATCTCTGTGGATTATTACATGTTTTTAAACATTAAGTAACTTTGAAAATGGACCTCTATGAGAATGGTGTTACTATGTGAGCATGTATTCAAAGTATTAGCATAAAAACAGATCGCTCTTACAAAATTTCATTTATATTTTTAGTAGTAAGTTATGAATGAAGTTACATTATTCAATACCTTTGATACAGATCGACAGATTGTAAGATGGTATTGATGTTGCTTCAGTTTGGAGAAATATTACACGGCATTCTCTGAATGCCTGCTAGTTGAAGCGACTAATGTTTACTCTCCTACCAAAAATGATCAAACACTAAGTTTTCATTTCTTAAACGTAAAATTTATACAAAAACTCTTTTTATGGATGGATTTTATAGCATAAAGTTAGTACCAAATAATAAATCCGTATTAAAACGGTTAATAGAATAATGATAAACAGCTTCTCGAAATTTTATGATTCGCTACACTTTAATTTTTAAAGCACCCAATTAAAATGGTTTACAAAAGTTTGCATGGAATATTCATCACCATTCATATGGGTTTGTCCTATAAGGGCATTTTGTATTACTGTCTTTAAATACTCCTTCATGTAAACATCAAAGTACGCGAATAAGAATGAGATTGATTCCAAAATGAAAATAACGTAGTACAATGTAAATAATGTTATTTTCTAGGCATTGCATTTGAGTTTATTAACAAGAGACTGCATGTGTAGTAGTTTCAGTGTATAATTATGTGAATCTATCGACAAGAGAATGTATATTAATTGGTTTTTATATAATTTTTGTTTTGTAAATTAATGTACTTGTTTAAATTTTATAAGGAAATGATATAGTATGCTGATACTGTAGGTTTTATTTTTACATTTGAGTTCTGATTGTGAAGAATTATATTATTTACATGATCTCAAAATTTCTTTTAGTTTGTATTAAATATCAGACCTAATTACGCAAATAGAAATGCTATTAGGTTAATCCTAAGCAATAACCTACGTAATGTATGTACTTACATTTATATTAAGGATTACATCATTATTATAAATTATTCTTCCATCTATAAATTATATTTAATTTAGTCAATAAATGCTATATAATTAGTAAAGTAATGTAAGTCTTATTTCTAATATAGTACTGACAACGGAAGTACAAAGTAAACCAATGAAGCTCTCAACCATAAAACCGGAAGTCCTCAATCAGATAATTGTAAATTAAGTTACATAAATCCCAGTATTTATCCTTTGCGGCACATAAAGTCGTTGTTCTAGTTTACACAAGTTATTACTACAAGCATATGCTATACCACTACAAATAAGTATAAACTTGTTTACGCTATGTTGCTTCCATCGCTGTATTTGTTTTATTACCTCAAACTATGCAATGCAATAAAACTAACTAGTTTGTATTTTATGGTTAAAGAACTATGTCAGTTCCATATTAAAATATTAGGGACAGTAGAGCAAAAACAGTGATTCCACATGGCATAGGATGAATAAATGTAAATTTAGTCATTTTCATATAATAATTTACTATAAATGTGTATAACTATTTATTACGTGTATGAATAATTGTCACAAACTTTTGCGGTGAATAGTACTCATCGTTCCATTTCTTTTATTTATTTTTATATTTATTAATACCCCCAACTGACAAAGAGGATAGATTCCAATCCTCGAAACGTTGTGTTCTACATTTTATAACCTATAACGATGGCAAATGTCCGAATTACTGCAAACCTTCTCATCATTACAAATAAAAAAATGTCCTCTAAACGTAGTTCGAGGAACCGCTAGCCGCCTTTTTGTATTGCTAATAAAAATTTATATTCCTAGAACTAATAAATCTACATAAATAAATTTTGCACATAGGTATAAATAAATAATACAAAACTTAAACGAGAATGACCACGTTTAAAGGTACCCTTGCACACGCTGAGAGCAACAATCTACTGATAGCTCGTTTGTTGCCTCCGGCTTGTGCAAGCGTTTCTTCAAAGTGGTCGTGTTCGCTTATGCTTTGAATGATTTCTTTGAAAAAAGTACCGTTGGAGTTATTATAAAAATAATAAAGTATTGGTAACTTGTAGACTATCTGTAAATATATTGCTTTATTTAGTTATTTAAATCGAAACATTTTCAACAGGCGCCATTTTTATATCAAAATTAATCACACTCGTGTAGTTTCAAGTTTTTCTTATTTCTTATGTGCAAAATTTGGTATATGTAGTATTAATAGTTGTAGATATATAAATTTTTTATTACAAATACAAAATTAGAGGCTGTTAGCAGCTATTTTATAAGGTTTGTGACAACCTTTTGGAAACACCTTCTTTTATATATAAATAAATACATATACATATATATATTTATTTATATATATATATAATATATATATATATATATATATATATATATATATATATATAAATAAGGCTATTGCCATTTATACAATTTAATGTAAATAAAAGTCGTTTGACAGGTATTTGGTCTTCCGATCATATGTTAGTTTGCTTATTTAAACACATATGTGACAGATACGGCCAAATACAAAATAATTGAATCGGAAAAAGTAAGCGCTCTGTGGTGTAATGGTAGCACATTCACCCGGCAAGTGAGAGGTCCGGGTTCGACTCCCGGCGGAGCAAGTACTTTTTGCGATTCAATGTTTATTGAAATTATATATATATATATATATATATATATATATATATATATACATATATATATATATATATATATGTATATATATATATATATATTTATATTATTATTATTATTACGAAATATTAAATAACCTAGAAAATTGCTTCTAACTATCTAATTTTCTAATTAATTACTAAGTACTTACTTATCTAAATAATTTATACATTTTAAAATTAAGGCAATGAGACTAAAGATAATTTTTATCCTTCTTTAAAACAATGTTAGTTCTATGTTAACGTATACGTTTATTCGACACACACCTGATTGGAAACTTGTTGTTCATTATATTTATTTGTAAAATGCTTTTGGTTATGCTATGAGTTATTGGTTCTAGTTCTGTTTGTTTCATGACTCAATATATTTCTATTTAATTGTTATAGGAACCCGAAAGTTAAAGAGAAAAGCAAAACATAATATGAACTTTGTGGTCTACGATTGTTCCTTACTAATTTATGTCGAAATTGGTAGGTACTACTTTATTAGGCATTTTGGTCTCTCCACTTTTTTTAATATTATTAGACACTGAATGATTCGATTTCACTGAGGAAATCCAATAAATAATTATTTGTTACAGAGATGAAATTTTGATAAAAGTATACGATAGTGTTTAATGTTCTGGAAAATGGTTTTTAAGGCATAAATATTTATTACATTTTTTACACAACGTAAAAATAGAACGTCTTTTGAAAAAAGTCATAACTCGCTTCTGGTAGAAAGTACTAGTGTATGACAAAAAATACATCATCATCTAATGATAGCATATAACTGCATGATTCTACTAAACACAGTTTTTCTAACTTGAGATGTATTTATAGAGTAACTTATAGAGTTTTGTAATTTTTTAACGATGTAAGTTCATTTAAGGTTATAACAAGCCTCTTTACTAGGTCCATAAGCTAAATATAGCTTTTAAAATCGTAGATAAAAAAAATAAAATGCGTCAATTTTACTATACATTTGTTACTGAATGTCATTGAGTAGTAGCCTACGGTGAATCTTTTACTAATCCGGGGTTTTTTTCTACCATAGGCGACACAAATGTTGTACCTAAGAGCACTACGACGTCGAGAAGGACTGATATAATGGAACAGTCAATATCACAGAGACACCAAAGATTATCAGTGTATGTATCACTAACGCTATTCACTAGTCTCGCAATAATCTTCCTTCTTGACGCATCTTCCGTTGCGAAGACTTCCCGTGATGATTCTCTCACTAATCGCTCACCACTGTGTTTCGTAAAACTGTTGATAACTATAGGTGTAAATAATGGAACGATCCAAAATATCTTCGCTACCGGAAGTGAGAAAAAGGAATAGCCTTTCCAATACTCAAATCTTTCGTTGAACATCTCAAAGAACACAGCGGGGAAAGTTATTACAAATACAATCATTAAAATGATAGCAACTGGAAAGTACACCTTGTTGACTGCGACACTGAGTTTCTTGGCCTTAATGTAAATCTTGCACATCTTCCGGCAGTGATGTAGCCTGCGGTACCAGGGGCTGCAACGGTCGAAAGAAGATGAACTGTGTGCACAATAGCACGCACAAGAACTGGAACCTGTATCAACTTCAACAACTGGTAACACTATTGTCAAGTCGTCCAGCAATTTTGTGGTAAAAATGTTCTTTCTTAACTTTCGGGATATTTTCAGTGACTCCACGAAGATAAGGTTCCAGTTGTACCTTACGACATATACATATATTGTGTATTGAACCGAAGTCATGACGTACAGAACGATGAGAAAGAAGCAATTTGTGTTTGATAACTTAGACACTTGTGTGACGTAGTAGATTCCATCGTGGAAGTGAAATATCAAGTTGATGAAATGCACCAAAGCAATGCCAGTGTTCAAGAAACCATCCACAGTCCTCTGGTGACCAAACGAGTTCATTTGGATTTCAATCTCATCCACCATTTCAAAGATTTGTTTTAGGAATCTGTGCCTTACAATAACCAGGACGAATAATAACATTACGAGCCAGTGGTTAATAATCCACTGTAAATTCACATATTGCTGTGATATGTCGTTGCTGGAACTAGACAAAGAGAATAGTATATAGATATTAAATGCGTTCATATATGTCAGGCCTACCAAAGAAATAACATAGCAAACTATTTCAATTCCAGATACTTCATAATATTCATTCTTAACTATTGGTATTCCAGCCAAGGCGTATAACATTTTTCCGAGTTTCATATGAGATAATCTACTAGATTTCATATTAAAAATATTGTACCGATACATTCTTACGAATGTTCATATTTCCAGTGATATGTCTACCAGGTAGTCACAAATACTTGACCTGCATTTCTTGTTGCCGAGGTGATGTCGGTTTATCCGCAAAACACCATTATGTTATTGTATATTGACTGGTTTAGTAAATAAATATACAGTTAAGACAATTATTGGAAGGAAAGCAATATATCCAATATTATTACATTATTCATCTTCAATTTATGTACTATTATAATAATATACGATTAGAAAGTTTTAAAGTCAATTTTTATAAAAAAAACTATTTAATTAAAATGTATAATGTGTTGAATGAAATATTTGAACATATGAGTTTTTAAGGTATCATATTTTTTTTATTTAAGGACTAGTTTAAGAATTTAAATTTCAAACAATTATTTCCTTTTAAAACGCAATACAGGTATACGATATATGTTCTGCATGTTTTTGTTACATTTTAGTATAATTTACTTTACCGTAAATTATATTAAAATATTAATATAATTAGGTTTAATTAGGCAAATATTAGGTTTAATTATTTTCAGTTTTAATGTACACGTACAGTTCTTAATCACCATTCCTGCTGTATAACAACCAAGGTGAGTAAGTATACTGTGGAATGATCACAGCCTGTAAGGACGATTGCCTATAAATGATTTTAACAGAACTAAAAATATACTTCAAAGTTTGGTTGTGATTTTGAATGAATATTAATGAACCCTATCTCTTTGCGTGGTAGAAAATGTAATCTATATTTTTGTGCTTGACAACTTTTCTGTAAAAAATCAGATGAATTTGGAAATATACATAAAACCATGATCGAGTAATTTGATGGCGCATGTCACTCTATGTGATTAGGCAGAGCGTTAGCCAATATTTGTACATGGGTCATATGAGTGACTAAGAGGGCTACGATAACTGAACCGTGGAAGACGTGGTGGATCCTCTCAGAGCAGCTTCTAAAACAAATGTCCCATTGACTGCTGAAGTCCAAAGCATCATTGTATTTCAGCATATACTTTAGTGGTGGGGAGAATTATACAGTGATAAAGTGTAGCTAATGGAGTCAAGTCGATAACAGGTAGATGAAAAATGTAGATGGTTGGCGGAGTTTGGCGATGGACGGCAAGTCTAGGTGAGTAAGGTGCCCAGGGAAGGTTGTCCAGGAATGCCTTGGAGCGTCTCAGGTCGTGCAGTGGAACAGGGCCCTCACGGGAAGACTAGGCCCTGATGTGGTCCCACTCTGTGGAATTAGCCGAGTCAAATAAGTGCCGAGCTTGCGCCTTGATGTAGTCGCCCAGCGTCGGGATGCCAAGGAATCGCATCATAACATTGTTTGAACAAACCAAGGGGTCCCAGATAGGAAAGCCGACCCCAAAGAACAGATGTAAAGAAGCAGGTGGATGTGGTAAGCGGTGAAGAACGGTGAAGAAGTTAGAGCAAGGGATATGAAAACCTCCCGGCAAATTTCTCGAGAGCCGCCTGGTCAGCATCATCCCCAGGTACGTTGTCGACGTAGGCCGTAGGAGTCTGTCACCCTGGACAGTCAAGGGTGGCTACGAGAAATTGCAGAGTAAATGAAATTGTAAACAAACTTAGTAAAGTCGTATGGCATTTTAACTTGCAATATAGATAACACGTGGCGTGGCATAACTTTCCCTTTCTAGCATTTTGTTACGGTTTCACATTAATTAATACTATTATTTATAGTATATTTTGACATATAAATTCGAGTAAAAGTTGTAAAATATACCACTAAATCAATAAACTTATGTTATACATCACTGTAAAAATATCTGGAAGGAAATAGTATTCAAATATTTCTGAGGACGACTTCTTTTGAACACTATTAATAATAAATGTGTTGTTAGGTATCAGATCTATTCAGTACCTAATTATACCCTGTGATATTGATAATTAAATATCTTACACCTGAAAACTTATATACGAATCTCCAATGATTTTATAAATGGTTATGAAGTTACAGAAAGCTACTGTACGGTTGAGGCCAATAAAACATTACTTCAATTTTAACTACCACTTTGAAAGTTGTATCTAATAACTTATACTATTTGTAAGAAATTTTAAGTCATCAATCAACATTAAATGCCGATACCTAATTAAATCCAATGCTGATAAAAAACAATTTATTGCAATAACTATTTCCTAGAGAAACCTAAAATCCTGTATCACATGCAGTGGAAGTATATTAAAAATTCAGAAGCATAGAGTTATCGGATGGATATAAAAGACCTCAGTCAACGGACTAAACGGTTTGTGGTTCTGGCGGACTTTATTGCTGCGACGTGAGCTAGGCACCTGCTGCCTCGACCTTAAAGGGTTTAAAGTACGTTCACTTGGTGGTTGGTCATGGTTGAAGTAAAGTACTTCAAATATACAAGTAAATTATCTATGAGTACATCGTTGTTCAAATACGATGAACATGTTATTAATAAAATTTCAAACATATGCATTTTTTATACCATATTTAAATATAATTGCGTATTTCACCAAATATATTTTTTATATTAAAGTAATTCAATTCATTATAAATTACACATAAAAAGTATTGTATTTCATACAGGGTATCGTTTTCGTACTTTTCTTACGTCGTATCACAAGGAAATTAATAAACGGCGTCGTACAAGCTTACGAGAATAACCTATTCTGGTAATGTTCTTAGAAGAGCAGAAAATTGTTAAAGTTCAAATAACGATAATAGTTCACATATTAAACAAATATAAACTGTATATTAATTACGTTTGATAAAAATAACAACACATCATAAGTTAAATGTACCATGTTCTAAAGAGCACTAGCAGTATTTCCTAAATCCTTTAACCACTTAAATTTATCAGAATTCATTAATTGCTATCAAACTATTACTTTTTATTGTTGCTGAAGCAGCATGATTAAACTGAATACACTCGTGTTCCAATTATAACAATTCTACGAACTCGAAACTTTGAAACTCATAAATAGTTTAGATCATTAACTGAAATAACTGTTTCACTGATTCTGTTTAGAAAATATGGTTTGTATGGTTAAAACAACTATTTAATTAATCCCTAGTACTTAATTCTTATTTTAAAACTGAATATTTACACTATTAATATAACATATATAACTCAGTATAAAATATTTTCTTCTTAAGTCGTCAATGGTGCATTGTAAAGAAAATAGTTTAAATACATTAGGAATACCACACTATTTTAATAAGAAGCTCATTTAAATCAAATGATATTGATTGAGTATGGATGAATATTACGTGGCATTCTCTGAATACCTGCTCCTTCAGGTAAGTAATGTAAACTCAAACCAAAAATGATCGTACATTAGATTTTCACTTCTAAAACGATACATTTATAGAAAAACTGTGCCATAGGAAAGTATTTGCGTAGGTGTCCGCATGAGGAAAACATTCATAAATAACTAGGACTGAGAATCCTAGTTATGGATATTTAAATACAATTACGGTGCCAGATTAGAGTTTACCTTATTACTTTAAAAATATATAAGCATGTAGATCTTCGTAACCAAAATAAATCAAAAACATTTCATTTTGGTACATAATATTTCAAGTGTTATAGTTGACTTTTTCTTGCCGTCGCAATTATGAAAAATATACAAGAATAAATTTAAGTAATGGGCCTAACGGAGGGAAATCCTTACCGCTTTCGCTATGAGAGATACATCCTTAAACATTCAATGCAACATTTACATATGCTTAGAAGAAATTGCATGTTGTTCACAGAATGTAGTCTGGAATGGTTTGTTGAGCATGTTAGTGTTTTTCAATGTTTCTTCTCCTAGCAGTGTGGAAATTCCATATCACAATGCCAAGAGAGCACAACAGTTTTGAATAGGTTATGTGAAAACATTCACGGAGTCATAATTAATGCTCGTTTAATGACAGTGTTTAATTAAGATTTACAATGCATTCAATGTATTAAATTCGTAACTGTTACAACCTGTAGTAAAAGTTTGATATTAACTTAGAATTTACTATCCGCACCACTACTGATCAAGCCCTGTTCTGTGAATTAAATGAAAACAAAGCATTTCAGTCTCTTTGCTTAAATTCAACAGGAGATGTTAACAGCTCTTTAGTGTCAGTCAGATTTAGATTTGAAACATAAATATTACCATTCCCAAAAATTATTAAATGTTTATAGAAATTTCATTAAATCTTATCAAATTTTAACGAATATTTTACAATAATAATTAGCCGAATAGTTGCAGATATTCTCGAGATTAGTGCTTAGCAACACATATGGTAACTCATTATTATTTATAAGAAAAATGTAAGCCTTGCGTTAATATACAAATCAAGTGAGTCTGTCATATGTGTTGCTGAAGTGTGGATACTGAGTCTAGTCAAATGAACTGTTATTCGTTTCCTTGATGCAAATTTCTTTCAATAAACTTTACTGCCAGCATTGACGTCTCTATGTATTTCTCCAATTACATGTATTTGTCCTCTCTATAGCAACAGTATATGTGTTTTACTGTTTTTTATTGGTTGGTTATATGAATTCATCTCAATATATATAATATATAACAATACAGCGAAAAATACAGTCAATTAAGTTTATCATTGATAAGTTGTCACTGTTTTGCTATTTACTTTTATTTTTTTAAAGATTTTATTATCTATTACAGGTTTGCAATCAACATTCGTGCATAAAATTAATTTAACCTATTTCAATCTAAATTACCAGAGCCCCAATATTAAATAACCTGTAAAATTTAGTTGATTTGGTGAGAATTTTCTGGAAGTCGCAACTAGTTTTACTTGTATGTACAGTCAAAGAGACAACATAGAGTCAATGATTGAAAATAATATAATTCTAAATGCCTTGCCCAAGTAGCTTTAAATAAAAAGTTTTACATTTTTAATTAGTTGATTTTTGTATTTTACCAACGGCAAATATAGTTTTATTAATTAACAATTTATACACGATAATGATATAACTTGTATTATTTGAGCTTTAGCGAACCCTAATACTCATGCGGATGGAAACTTTTAATTTCAGTCGGCCTGACAATCTGCCACATATTTAAGAACAAATTGAGCTACAAGTATGTACTTAAAATTGAGCATGAGGTATCATTTATATACGGGAACAATGAGTTCAATGATGGTGCATGTCACTCCATGAGACTTAGCTGAGCGTTAGCCAATATATTTGCATTTCCATTTTGGGTAACCTTAGTGGCGAAGAGGAATTTACAGAATAATGAAGTTGATATAAGGAATTAAAATTCAAAAAATGTGTAATATCAAAACATGTACCACAAAATTGTGGCGCTCGTTGTAACAACGTTGGTGCTGTTGCTACAGAAGGCACTCGTTAGAACAACGCTGATGTTGCCGCTACATAAGGCACTCCTTGCAAGAACGTTAGTGTTGTCGCTACAGGCAGGCACTCGTTGTAACAACGTTGGTGCTGTCGCTACAAGCAGGCACACATTGGGATAACATTGGTACTGTCGCTACAAGTAGCCACTCGTGGGAATAACGTTAGCGCTATTACTACTAGCAGGCACTGGTTGCAAAAACTTTGTCGCTGTAGCTACAAGCAGGAACTCGTTGTAACGAAGTTGGCGCTGTCGCTACAAGAAAGCACTCACTGCAAAATCTTTAGTGCTGTCACTGTCACTCGTTGTAGTGGTCTCGTTTTCCCGACAGTTTAAATTGGACTTTACCTTTTTCCTTGCCGTGTTTCAGTAACCGTTTCAGCTATGGAGGATCGCGATGAACAGTCTTAATTGCACCGGTTCACCTCTAATTTAGTCTGTAGATTTTGCATAAAACTATTTTATTTTTTGGGAGTTTCGTGCATTCTATCATTGTGTGACCCATTATAACAGCTGGCTGTTATTACCCATTATTACTGATCGCAAAGCAAAGTTTTAAAATTGGATTTTTCAGAATTTGTATTAAGATTAAGGATGTTGAAATGTTGAACTCACTTGTTGATCACAAAAAAACTCTGCTCTTTCATAATGAATTGATTTGCTAGTGAAACAGAGAGTCGTTTAATTAGTATACTACGCTAGTCTTTCGTGAGAACTGAGTCTGTGTATACTGCCAATTTAATTTTTCTTACTATATTCCACTTACAGCCACGGGTATTTTTACTTAAAGCGTATCTCAACCAACAATTGACGCCAAAAATGTTGTACCTAAGAGTACTACGACGTCTAGAAGAAGTGGTATAATGGAACAGTCAATATCACAGAGACACCAAAGATTATCAGCATATGTATCACTAACAATATTCACGAGTCTTGCAATAATCTTTCTTCTTGGCGCATCTTCAGTTGCGAAGACTTCACGTGATGCTTCTCTTACCAATATACTATCACTGTACTTTGTAAAATCATAGATGAATATGGGAGTAATCATGCGAATGATCCAAAATATCTTCGGCATTGGAAGTAAGATAAAAGTGTAATATTTCATATACTCATACCTTGCGTTAAAAATATCAAAGAACACAACGGGAAAAAACCAGTGCAGATCTAGTCATAATGTTCATAACAGTTGGAAAGTACACTTTTTCACTGCAACTCTGAGCTTCTTAGCTTTAATGTACATCTTGCACATATTCCGGCAGTGATGTAGCCTGCGGTACCAGGGGCTGCATCGGTGGGAAAAAGATGACCTGTGTGCACAATAACACGTACCAGAACTGGAACCTGTATCAACTTCAACTACTGGTAAGACTGTTGTCAAATCCTCCAACAACATGTTGGTAAAAATTTGTTCTCTAAACTTTCTGGATATCTTTAGTGACTCTACGAAGATAAGGTTCCAGTTGTACTTTATGATACTGTATCGTTTTTATAGTACATATATTGAATTTATATGGAGCTAATATTTTATAAATTAAAATCCCAACTATAGGGTTAGAGGAAGAAAACTTCAGCTTCGACCGGTACACCTTCTCCTTGAAACTCCAAGACTCGACTGACCGCTTCTCTCTCTGCAGCGAGCCGGGTCGGAACGTATCACCGTCGCTCGATCAGCTGATTGACCGGTCTAACTGAACAAACAATGTCCACGCACCGCGTCTAGTTAACAAGAGCCTACTTCCTACCGCGATTCAGCATAAATGAATTAGAACTATGGTACAATACATAGTAAGTATTGAATCAACGTGATTAAGTATGGAACGGTGAGAAACAGGTTATTTATGTTTGCCAACTTGGAATTACTGTTGCGTAGATAAGTCCATCATAGGAGGAAAGTATCAAGTTCACAAAATGAACTAAAGCACTGGCTGTGTTAAGGAAACAAACCTCAGTCCTCTGGTATCGTAACGGTTTCATTTGCATTTCAATCTTATCTACCATTGCAAAGATCTTTTCTAAGAATCTCTGCCTTAGAATTATAATTACGAATATTAATATTGCGAGCCATTGGTTGATATTCCACTGTAAAATCACATATCGCTTTGATATTTCTTAAATTTTAGGAAACAAACAGAAGATTATATAAGTATTAAATCCAGTCACATATGTTAGACCCACCAAAAAAGTCACACAATACAATATTTCAATTCCAGATTCTTCATCAGATTCATTCCTAAATATAGGTATTCCAACTAAGACATACAACAATTTTCCGAGTTTCGTATAATAGAATCGAATCCGTTTAATCCCTAACATACTGTACCGTTAAAACCTACAAATGCTTCTATTACGTATCTAAGCAACAAGTTATATATAGATGACCTGCATTTATTGTTGCCGAGGAGATATCGGTTTATCCGCAAAAAGTCCTTGTACTAAGATGTATTGACTTTTATATTCCATAAGTATACAGCTGAAACAACTATCTATTACTGCAATTATTACCACTAGTACTAAGGCAATATCACTAATTGATTCATTACTTTGGAAACTGAAAGTATTGTATTATAGTAGTTTAAGAATACAAACTTATTTAAATCTAAGCTTTGTTGTCATGTTTTATAAGAAAACACACATGCTATATCGAGTGTTCAGCAGCTATTTAAAGTAGTTCAGCACCTTACTGTAAAATCAAACAATTGTTTTTTCTCTTCCCACCCTTTAACGAAAATCTACCGAGTTCAGATGGATAATTAGGAGAAGAGGTTTTAAAAACTTTTAGTCTTTAAAGGACCTTTCACTGCTTCCGAAGTGACAGGGTATACAGGATGGGTCATGTTTTTGGTCTCCATGTCCCATGATGGTGCACTATATGTCAGTCTGTCACCCTCAAAGAGGCTAGCTCTGCTCTAGCCTCAAAGCGGGTGCGAGACATTGCTCAATGATGTTTATGATTATAACAGAATATAACACTAACGAGCTCTACTAATTGTATCAGTAATATTCTACGGTAACTTGAATTTGATCAGAAATTTATTGTTTCAATTATTATTATAGAACCAACCTTGATTTAACAAAATTTTCTAAAAACTAGTTTTTATGATAATAGTTTATAAAGTAAATTTTCTGTAAGCCTACACGAGTAAAAATAGTTATTACTAAATTAGAGGTAGATTTGTGATCTAAAACTCGCCAAATGTTATCCAACAGAAAAGAAAAAAATAAAGAATAATAAAATGAATTCCTTCCGTCGGATTGTATGAAATCCAAGAGTATAAATAGTTATAAAAAAATTATATGCAGCACATTATACAGATTGGTTGAAACACATAACATCCTCACATCTAATCACAATGGGTTCTCTGAATCATGCAACACTATAACTTTAGTATCATCTGCGTTCAAGATAATTTATTCTATTACCTTTAATTGTGGCGACCACGCTCTAGGACTTTCAAGGTGTTTTATTTTGTGGGCCAATTATTATTATCACTGTTATAACTTATTATTATGGTGATATACGAATTGTTTAAGCCATGTGTGCATAACAATTCGCGTACAAAAAATAATCTCTACAAGTTTACCATATAAAAATAACGGAGGGGTAAGACTTTAAATGTATACATGTTTTAAACCTTCCACAATCCTGGTTGTTTGTAAGAGTGATTAAAATAATTTAAACAGTTACCACATAATTTTTTTCTTCACTTCAGAGATATTTAAGAAAGAAAATATTGGGTAAGCTCTAACTCGTAGTTTGTAAGTTTAACTAAAAATATAGAAAAGAGATTACAATTTTAAAATTATATTCCTCGGAATCGGATGAACTGAAGTTTTTATATAAAATTGTATAGGTAAATTAACATTTTCAACTTATATGTTCCAAAAATAAAATAGAAACCAACACCTATTGGAATGAAACATAGCGTTTATCGTAAATTTTTCACGGTCTGCTATTGGTTCTAAATAGTATAGAGAAGACTTTCCTAGGTTATAATTTTGTTATGAATAAAAGAACTCTGCGTGTATCAGAGAAATTAGCAGGGTTAATAGCAGGTCTAATATCTCCTATTTGTATAGGATAACAGATACACTAACCCTGTCTGGGAACTAAAAGTAAATGATTATGTTTACGTGTGCTGTATTTAATAGGACACGAATTCTAAATACAATGTGCTAAATGCAATAATATAACAATAAAATATTTTCTTTAGTAAATGGAATAAACGTTCTCCCTCAGATGGGCGAATATTATTATATATTCTTAATGCATGGGACACAATAGCTAATTTTTTTTATATCCATAAAAATGGTAAATGTATTTTTAAAGTATAAATAATTATTCCATTTGTAAATGGAAATAAATTTACATTTAAAACGTTGTAATTGGCTATTATTCAGTAACATTGACAGTATTATTCATTTTAAATTTTCAGGTACTATTACTTTAATAAGTTATTACATGTACGCTTGCAATAAAACAGGAGACATGGATATTTTAATACTCATATAAAATCTAGTTCTCAACCTTCCTTTACCGTTTCCAGATGGCAGCACAGAACAGCTGCACATTTAATGCCAAGTCTCAACAGTCCATTAGCCAGCTTTTAACGGACCGCACTTTGTGTCTCTTGCCCTATTTATATTTCTAGAAATAGAGACATGATATTTATCTCAGTTTTATCTTTAACCGATTTCCATTCCTTTCCATTTATATCAATAAATTTGTGAGCCCATATAAATATAAATATGTTATCGTAATATTTATTGATTATTCCTGTCTTAATTTGTTTGACAATGTTTGCAAAGGAAAAGAAGTACACTAAACAACATTTACATTTATTTATTGAAATATGTAACAGAAGATCTAAAAAATGGTATTGTAGTTAACTAATTTTATTGATCTTTAGTTCTTAGCATTAATATTTTTCAGAATAAATTAGAATAGACAGTTACATAAATAAAAACCCGGTTTATAATAATAATATTTTTGTAATTTATTACTATATTTATGAATTTTTACTAAGTTTATATGTTGGTAATGTTTAAGTAGTAAACATTAACCATCTCTTTAAGGACTAATGTACTAGGATGGTGATATTTATTCTTTTATTATTATACATTAAGTTTACCATTGGAAGTGAAATAAATAAATACAATATTCTCTCCCTGATTTATCACAATTTCGGTTGTGCCTTCAAGTATTGCTATTGGCCAATGTCAGCTGATTATTTTATCAATGAACGATGATAAATATGCGTAAATATCCTATTAATCAATTTTCTGCTGAAATATAGATCAAACTTAGGATCAATTCCGAACAAATATTTCAGCAATTATAACTCTCTTAAATGAATTTATTTTATTTTAACTCAGATTTGTAGATAAGGCATGATTGTGAATATATATTGTTATTGTTGACATCTATTATAGAATGTAACATTGGGAAAACTATTTTCTATCATACTGTAGCAATATCTGCTGTTATTGATACTTAAATAGGCCTATAGAGTAATTATTTTTCTCCTTACCTTATAACATAGATCTAAAAAACCTTATTGCCTAGCTGCCGCACAATTTAAGCTTTTTCAATGTGCCAAACTAAACTTTGTTACTGTCCCAATAGACAATATAATTATTTTGAGTTATTATCTAACAATAATAAATAACACGCGTCAGTTTTATCTTGTTTTCCATATGATAAATTCCCGTATGATTGTTTCCCATTGTTTACCTCAAGGAACAAAAGTATCTTAAGCGCTTAGTAGCATTTCTGACCTCACATTCGTCTCGTTCGTAAAACTCTGTTGCGAACATTTTTATAGCACGTAATAAAAACATATTTTCTTTAAAAAAAAGGCGAGGTTGATGTCTTTTAAAGGCCTCCTCAGTCCGTCATCATGGCCACTGGCCTGTGTGAGGATCTTATCAAAGAGAATAAAGTATAGTGTGAATAAAGAACAAGACCAATGGTCCAGAAAAAAGTGGTTAGGTCACAGACAGGATTTGAACCTGCGCTATCTAACAACAAAACTAAGAATTTCTCATCAGTTATTTTAAAAAGTATCCACAGCATAGAAAGAATGTTTAATGGTAGCACTTCAAAAACAGTACCAATAACGGGAGCAATAAACACTATTACATTTATCAAGAAATAAGAAACACAAATAAATAACGTTTATGCACATTGGGAGCAATAAATAGAATTATTCTGTACAGTTTTATTTACAATAAAAGGAAACATAAGTAAGCCCATAGCGGAGATATCATCAAGGTCAGTTAAATTTAAAATGTGTACGGTGAGTATGTAAGCGATACAATCAATTAGTTCATGACATGCCTTTTTGTAGTCCAACAATGTCTACTTTTATAGTCTTTAGAATAGAAAATTACTAGATTTGAACAGTACAGTTTTTTTAAAAAAGTAATTTAATTAGTTAAGTACATTTTTTTTATTATGTTATTGTATTGATTCATACAAGGAGACTCAAAAGTTATATTACTTAAAACGCAGTATTTTATTCCATATACACTTATGCTGTTTACTGTTCAACCGAAACTTGTCAAAATATGAATACCATTGTCAAGATTCCAAATCTTTATAACAGTTGTAGTGCTTTCTTCAAATAGCATAATTGGATTCCTCAACATTTACAGTAAATGTAAGGTAAATGTTATCTCCAATCCAATAACGACTGATACAGTCTTCCTGGCGGTGTAGCCACAAATGTAACTTAAAGGTGACGTACTGCCACATTTCTCTCTAGTTAATACCTTTCCTTATCAGTCTGTTCGTTAACTGAAACAATCTATTACGACTGATACAGTCTACCTGTCGGTCTAGCTACAAATGTAACACACAAGCTGATATACTGCAACATTTCTCTCCAGCCAGTTATGTTGTTCCTTGCACTTAGTTGAACGTCTCAAATACATTTTTAAAATTTTAGGTATTTAACCCACTCGCACTTCTATAATCATTAACTTTTTCGAGAATATCTTATAGGTTGCAAGATATTTTCAATTTGCGTAAAATTTGAAACACAACTTATATTTACTTGGTCAAAACATCAATTTCAGACCTACTTCGGTATAACAAATACTTCAGAGCAGTTGTTCGTGGTAAGAATATTACTTTATCGTGACAAAAAAAACAATGTCCTCATTGACACATGGAATATAATTAATATAATACAAGCGCCCTTTACGTACAAAACCTAAAATAAGAGCCATTCGCATTTTTTTTACTTATGGACCTCTTGACAATAAACGCTGAAATATCAAAGACCATAAATAGATCTACTTCTAATTTAAAACTTTCATCGGACTAAATCATGGCATTGGAAAAATATTTTTTTAATTCTTGGATTTTTTTCAGTGGTGCTCGTACACAGCCTTTAACCCTTAGACTTCCTGGCCTCCAAACGTTGCTCTAAAAGGTACAATTATTCAGAAATAGATAAGAATGTTTGAATATCTTTCAGTGACCATGACTTATTTTCAGGAGTATTTATTATATCATTTAAAAGGGATATGTTTATTACGTACCTTTTATTATGTAGGAAATTACACGCAAAGTCGCAGGTAACTAACAGTTTATTATTATAAAGACGTTAATATTATTCTAATATTATATTACTAGACTAATAAGCGATATTTTGTGATGTTGAATATAGTGAATGATGTTGCAGGGTTATAAATCATATTTTCCATTTCCCCACTAACAAATTCCCTTATCTTCCTTTCCCTTGCTTCGCTTTGTCAGTCTTATCCTGCCAGTAGTATATTAGATTTGTCAGTCAAGTTTATCACCTGGCTACGTAAATTAGGGAGACGATATACACTCTTCCGAAACCTTTATTTTTCAAATGAAATATTATATTAGGAATAAGTAACCACTTTGAGGAATCATTTGTTGGCTGTCGGTTCTACTAAAACTAATGTATGTATACTAAAACTGAAAATGTTTTAAAAATGTCATGCAATATTTTGTGAACCTTAAATCCCATTGTAGAGTGATAATTTGCGGAGTTGTATCAAAGGATTATTACGCTTACATCGATCACTGTCATGTAACCAGTGGCTGGGATATAGCTCTCAAATTCAGCATAAGTGACTGACATTTCTAAAATATCTGCTACATGCCTTTGACGTGAGATTGATCAAAAGGCTCCAAAAAAATGTAAAAAATTACGATAGTATTAAGTTCTCGACCAGCCTCAATTGCCTCTTGGTTTTGAATGCTTTTGTTTGGTTAATCAGTTTATCCGATGTTTTGTCTGAAGTGTTATCTTGATCTGAGTTGTTTAACTGTTGCAGGATTGAATTAATGCAATATAAGTCTGAGTATGAGAATATATAAGTAGACGAGTATAAATTGAAGTTTGATTTTATTTGACTAATGGGTTTTGATTATACGATTAATTATGATAAAATGTAATAATTGTACTACGTATATTATGTTATATCAGAAAATTGCATGAATCAGATATTTTATGGTTACTTTTGTTTTGTATGAATAATCCTGATTTTGCATAATACACTTTTTATCAAAGCATTAATACAACTACATATGGATTTATAAAATAAAAACAAATTTATATTAGTTATATCCAGATTGTTAGTGTAAATGCGCAAAATATCTAAGTATATGTATTGGGAGGACAAGGAATCACTGTAAAACAGTTCATTAATTAATTGCTTCATCCCTTTGCACTATGTTATTCTGACTAGAACAGCTGTTATACATGTTATTATTATTGAGCTGTGCTTTCCGTTAAATTATTTTGACGGTTTCATATAGTTAAAGTCTTTACTGTAACCTGCCGAAAACATATTTTTTCCCTATTGAGTCTATGAGGAGTAATTTTTATCGTGAATAAAGGTCTATATATTCGTTACGTTTCAACCACTATTACTGTACTGGTAAGATGTATGTGTATGTAATATAGTTTCCTTTGAATCTGGAGAAACTCATTTTTATATGTGGTTTAGTAAGGCGTTCTTCTTAGTTAATAATTGTTATGCAACGTGTTGATTTAAAGTAAAAATATTACTTACCAATAGGATAAATTGTCTAAATTATTAGTGTTTAATTAAACCTTGAAAGTTAAAACATCCTTTCTGAGAATATTCCTTATATTTTAAAATATAAGGAAGGAAGGGCCAAGGTGAATTCAACAAATTGCAATTGAGTGGATAGATGATGTAACGAAATAATACAATTTTAAATTTTAACAAACTATAATTTATTTCCATGAAGAGATGAACTTAGGTTTCAAAATAACTGTTAAAGAGGTATTCTTCAATTTTACCTAGGTGTGAAAGGATACAAGCAAGCTATCAATAAAATTGGTATTAGTGCATAAAAGTAAAACGTTATCAAGTTTATGAAGTAAAAGTAATTTTACAGCAATTTACACTAGACTATGAGTTATTCTTATATTAACTTTATACCCATGAATTAAAATATATCTCGAGTACAAGCTGTTCTACATGCATGCACGTCAAATAAAAAGTAATAATTTTAATTTTTTTTCATATGACATAGGATAGCTAATAAAATATTCTAATCTAACATTAACAAGGTTAACTGGCATTCGTATAATAACGATAAGTGTTTAGCTGTATGCAGACTTTTAAAACAATCGTGATCTGTTACAATATTAGGGATCAAACTTTACAGCGGGAAAATATCCCTAGATCTATCTTTGTTGACAGTGGAATACAGAGTTACGGAACTCCACCTGTTATATAACGTCAATATTTGATAGAGCGGCTAATCTCTGAACCGCAACATTTGATGTTGGATAGTTGATCCTCTCACTGTATTCTGGTGCTGTCAATATTGGCGTCTGGTGCCATATATCCGTTTGGTTGTCAGGGTCCCACAAATCACAAATGTTCGTTCATATACAGAGTTTTTATTTCTCAAGGTATAATAAACTGTTTAAGTTGCTACCAGTTATCGCTAATTTTTAAGGGTAATACATACTTTGTTGTAATCTGTGAAGATTATCAGGATTTTCCCGATAAGATAGGAATCCAAATGTACGTTGAATAGGATTTTATAAAAATTGATACTCATTATATTAGCAATAAGTAAAAGAAAAACAGTCTTGTACATATCAATACCGTATCCCCGAAATGATTGTATCATATTCAGACTGAAATTTATAACTATATAGTGGTAAAAAACCTACTAATTGACAGAATATAGATATGATTATTATGATTATACAATGGAAATCACTGAAACCACTGACTTTAAAGTACACTAAATTTTTTAATGGGCGCATATTGCCCCCATTAATTAAGTAATTAATTAAGTAAAAATCGAAACGTAGAACTTGGTTTGTAGCATTATTTTATTAGCCTTGGTAGTTACTTTTACTGTCTGATAATTTAAAATTGCTCTTCACTAAAGATGAGCACAGTGTTTCTTAACAATTTGAGTCTTCTATTCATATATTCCTATGTCTCTCTCCTTGTACACTTTTTTACTTTGTAACTATCATAATCCTCAGTTTATATACGTCTCTTACTCACATTAGTATCTCTTATAGCTTAGATCGCAATTACTGCGCTCAATTTAAAGATACTTAAAACATAACAATATTGCCATAATTACGCATTTGAAAGATACGTAATCTAAATGAATACAGGGTGTTTAAACATCCCTCCCTCCACCAGTTTTATATTTGAACTGTGGCGTGAGAAAAGAGAAATCTTAGGATCAAGATAAATAGTTATTAATGTTTAGGTTATAATACTTTCCAAGTTTAAACGTAAAATTTTGTTTCATAAACGTTCCTCTATGTCTAAAAACAAAAAACCATGGTACTGCAATGCATTTGTAAACCGTGTACAATGCAGTAGTAGTACACCATACCACATGACGCGTCGCTGAGGTAACATGTGGACCTTATAGTCTTATCTCATTAAGAAATCTTTCTCGAGTGTCAGGTGACAAGATAGCCATCATATGTTAGTCTGTCACATGTTACAATGTCATATAATTGACTTAGTTTGAATAGAAATGTATTTATCTTACAATGTATAAGTTGTCATAAGGACTACCCATGAGACCAATATAAAACTGTTCTCAACGGTCAATCATAAACTATTTTAATTAAACAAAAAGTTCTTTTAATTAATAAAATCACATCAACGTTTAAATCCTTAAAAAAAGGCAAAGTAAACATTGTATGAAACCGTTGGTACATTCATTAAGTCTCGTCTAAGTGTGTATTTTTACTTATTACTACAGTGGCAGCCCATTAAGAAAATCCGTTTGCCGTTGAAATACTCCCACTAATGTTCTAGCGGGACTAGGAAATCACGAGTCATTTCAGCGGGGAATGTTATCGCTTTCTTCTTAGTAATATATAAAACGGCACGATGGGATTATTTAGCAACAGTTTCGTTTAAATAAGAGTTAATTACCAAATATTGGTAAAATTTGACAGCCACAAGGTGTAAAGTCTAATACATTGTTACAGTAGAGTTAACTGGAAAACAGCGAAGTTTTTAGATGTATAAATGTAGGGTATTACATGTGAACGTGTATATAAGGATGTATATAAGGATAATTTTTATTTTTAAGGGTTTTTAAATAATAATTTTACTCGAAACATCAAGGAAACATAAAATATTCATTACACATTAGACCAATGTAAAAATATTCGCCAATGCTCACCACATTCTATGGAATAACATCCACTGTTATCGAACTCAGTATTCCTAATATAAAAAGCCTAATGTACAAAGTACAGTCTCCCCAGCCGTATTTTAGTCAGCCCATTTTCGAAATATCTTGCAGAGATTCAGACAGAAATAACGTTTTACCAGCCCCACGAGTTAGATAGGCCTACATGTCACCTAATAAGAAATATAATGTAGCATAGTTTCAAAAAAACATATTTATATTTCTTGTAGGTTGTCTAAAGTAATAGTTACTTCATTAGACACAATCGTGTCAGTATTGTCTTTGCACCATAGCTGAAAATTAACGAACCAAAAAAAAATTATAAAAATATGGTAGTTGAAATGTTTCTGAGTTCAACCTTACGGCTATTACGAGTTATGTCCGACACTACCTGAGTACAGAGTGGTGCCACGTACAATGCACAGTAATGGGGGTACTTCATTTACCCTACAGAGTGTTATTAGTGGCAGTCTGAGAGAGGACTACGAGTATTGAGTTTATCCTCACAGCAGTATGTGCCACGAGTCTTGGTACTTACAGTATATTGTTAGTTATATTTGCAAATATTTTCTACATTAACAATGTAATCATGTTTGATTTTTTTAATATAAAATTTCTTACTGAGCAAATAATGAATATATTTGTATTCAAGCAATAAGAGAAATCAAAACCCAGTAAATGGTGATACTTATTACTTGTAATAATATCACTGGAATATTTTCCCCTAAATACAGGCTGTGTATTACGTAACAGGGTGAATAAAGAGCAAAGACTTCGTAAGTTTGGATAGTTATTAAAACTTAAAATTATTGTTTTACTATTACCTATAAAATTACCATGTCAAGGTCAATTCTATAAATCAGAAGCTGCACGGTACAGTATACTGTACATAATGCCAACTCTGGTTCAGAGCAAAAACTACAAATGTCTGCCAAACACGGACTGTGTACAGGTTCACTATAAAGCTCCAGCGACTGTGTTGTTGAATATTTTCACCCCGGGGATTTACCTCGTATGTTTCCAAATATGACCAGTGTCAGTTCCAGGTAAAGCATAAGCCATACGTCGTATACACCAAATTTAATATGATCCGTTCAATCATACAAGGCTACACCTCTTTAGGGGGCAATTTCTTCCTGATTTATACTTGGAGATACAAACTACTCTAATACACTTCTTGCCAGTAACAATTTCTTGGCAACCTAATTGATGTTCAAACACAGCACACCACTAACCACAAAGATGTTATATAATCACCTGTATTACCTATAAGTAAATAGGGCCCCTTAACAAATACATACGTTATTACATTTTTACAATTATTTACTTACTAAATTGTATTTCTTATCAATATCTTTCCATAAATGCCAAACTTTGATAATATCCCTCCAATTAATCCAGACCATCATTCCTTCCAATGGTTCCAACTCCACATGTCCACATTGAATTCAAACCAGAATGTGATATTGGGATAAATTTATAAAGTCAGGATTGCAATTTTGTAAGACTCATTATCACGACAGTTTACATCATATTTTTCAAAATATCGTCTTAAATGTGGCTTATGACTCCATGTTATTGAAGACGAACTTAAGAGGTGGAAAAGTTATGCCGTAAAGTTATTAGTGAACTTTGCAATACTGAGTATCTATTACTACTACTTTAGAAATTTCCTACATAATGTGTTTTGTCCATGTCCAAGTTTAACTGTGGCAAATAAAACTTATAAGCACCACTTTTAGGTTTTTAATAAAGAAATAGACTTTGCCGCGATTCTTCTGAAATATAACTATAATTAGGTAAAATAATATCTGGGGAGTGGCTCGGTGGTTCCATGTTCTTAGGAATTTTCTATGAGAACTTAACCTTTAACGCAACTTTAAAATTACTTCCCTTCCCGTTGATAACGACTCATACACGACGGCGTCAGCAACTTGGCTCGCAATGAAGCTGTAGTCACAAAAAATAAAGGATCGATATAATAGTCCTAAAAGAAGAATCATTCTATAACTCAAAAAGTGTGCCGATAACTTGATCTCGTCGATGTAAAGAACTTGGTCTCGCCTAAAAAAAAATCGCGAAGGTATTATCCATTTATTGAGACAACATATAACCACGACAACGCAGTACCGTCAGAAGGACATCACTTCTTTATCCGTATTAATCTTGTAAATAAAATATCGTCATAGGAAAGTTACCTTACTATTTACAAATTTACTTTAAATTACATTCAAAATAGATGTCATGCATGAAAGGGCTAATTTATAATACGAAAATATAAATTTTACTTATAGAAAAGGCGCACAAGGTGGTAATGTCGAACGGTAACAACGTTCAACAGTGTGATTACGCGTGTCAATTAGGTTATTATTCCGCCAGAAAATAAGTTCCAAGGATGTCGGGGAAAATAATACTAACTAATAACGAGTAACAGGGTTGAGAATATATACAGGATGTTCACAACAGGAAGTCACAAACTTATGTGGTTGATAGTATTCATCATTTCTAGTAAAAATGTCCTATAAATCTAGGTCGAAAATTGTGTTTATCTGCTAGCCACCATTTTGTATCTTTTACAAAAAAAATTTATTTCTCTAAAAACTTTAAAGCTAAGTAAACCAGATTTAGGTTGAAATAGATAAGAGTGAGACAAAAATGTGTTATATTTTTAATATGAACTAAATGTCCTCTGATGAAAATATTTAAAGTCAAATAACAAAAATCCCGTATATTAATAAAATATATACTAGACACCAAATATTTAGCAAGTATCATTTCATGTTTCAATGAAATCCGTTACTGCATGAGCGAACAAAACTACTTTAAATGTTCGCTTGCTCAAACATTACTAGAGGAACAAACATTTTGTCTTTTCATAGACATCAGCTGTTTGAATTATTTTAGAAAATGTTTATAATATAAGAAATAGTTTGTAATATTTAAATCAAATTCGATACAATTAATTTCATCAAAATCCGCCAACATATAAGGGAGCACGACTACTTAAAAGATACGCAGATTACAATCCTAACACATAAAACCTTTTGGTTGTGACTTTGTAGCATAGAGTAAACAGAAAAGCTTGACTTTCATTACTTAAGTACTGCTTAATTACGCAATACAATTAACAAAAGTGAATATATCATGTGACGATATACGCCGAGTGAAATTACATTTGCAGACATTAGAGTGTGAATGAGACTTAATTTCTACATTAAAACAAAAGTTCTCTAACGGTGCAAGCCCAACTATGGTTTAGCTGAGCATAATTAAATGTGGTCACTCGGTAAGTACAATATTTCTTCCGTCTGCTGGTGGATTTAAAAACTTCATTTGTATATGATTGTCTGTCCGTATGTCCGGCACATATAAAAATGAAGTTTTGTGCACATGACATAATAGATTTGCAATATTTTATTCAACCCGAACGAAACACGTGGTGTGGCTACTGATTTCTTGTGTCGACAGAATAATTATATTTTACTTGTAATATATTTTTTGTTGTTCAATTTAATATTAATACCTCAATTGTAAGATATTTACTTAATAAACACATCAGTGGATTATTACGTGTTTTTAAATATTAAGTAACTTTGAAAATGGCAATCTTTAAGAATGGTGTTAGTATGTGATCGAGTATTCAAAACTATTAGCCATAAAAACAGATCGCTCTTACGAAATTTCATTTATATTTTTAGTAGTAAGATATGAATTAAGTTACATCATTCAATACCTTCAATATGGATTTACAATGTGTACGATGATATTGAAGTTGCGTCAGTCTTACACGGCATTCTCTGAATTCCTGCTCCTTGAAGCGTCTAATATTTATTCCTACAAAAAAATGATCAAACACAAGTTTTCACTTCTAAAACCTTAAATTTATGGTAAAACTTTTTTATGGATGGATTGTATAGCATAACGTTAGTACCAAATAATAAATTGGTATAGAACTGTTAATAGAATAATGATAAACAACGTTTCGAAATGGTATGATTCGCTGAATTTTAATTTTTAAAGCACCCAATTAAAATGGTTTATAACAGTTTGCATGGAATATTCATCACCATTCATATGGGTTTGTCCTATAAGGGCATTTTACAGGTTTTCATTGGGCAACTCGTGTCAATGATTGTCTAGCCCGATGTGTTTACTGTCTTTAATACTCCTTCATGTAAACCTCAAAGTACGCGAATAATAATGAGTTTGATTCCAAAATGAAAATAACGTAGTCCAATGTAAATAATGTTATTTTCTAGGCATGTATTTGAGTTTATTAACAAGAGACTGCATGTGTAGTAGATTCAGTGTATAATTATGTGAATCTATCGATAAGAGAATGTATATAAATTGGTTTTATATAATTTTTGTTTTGTAAATTAATGTACTTGTTTCAATTTTATAAGGAAACGATATAGTATGCTGATACTGTAGGTTTTATTTTTACATTTGAATTCTGATTGTTAAGAATTGTATTAGTGACATGAAATCAAAATTTCTTTTAGTTTGCATTAACTATCCTAATTACGCAGATGGAAATGCTATTAGGTTAATCCTAAGCATTAACCTACGTAGTGTATGTACTTACATTTATATTAAGGATTACATCATTATTATAAATTATTCTTCCATCTATAAATTATATTTAATTTAGTCAATACATGCTTTATAATTAGTAATGTAACGTAAGCCTTATTTCTAACATAGTACTGACAACGGAAGTACAAAGTAAACCATTGAAGCTCTCAAGCGTAAAACCGGAAGTGCTCAATCAGATAATAATTGTAAAGTAGGTTACATAAATCTCAGTATTTATCCTTTGCGGCACATGTAGTCGTTGTTCTAGTTTCACAAGTTATTACTACAAGCATATGCTATACCACTACAAATAAGTATAAACTTGTTTACGCTATGTTGCTTCCATCGCTGTGTTTGTTTTATTAACTCAAACTATGCATTGCAATAAAATTAAATAGTACGGATTTTATGGTTACAGAACAATGTCAGTTTCATATTAAAATATTAGGGACAGTAGAGCAAAAACAGTGATTCCACATGGCACAGGATGAATAAGTGTAAATTTAGTCATTTTCATAAAACAATTTATTATAAATATGTATAACTATTTATTACGTGTATGATTAATTATGTTACAAACTTATGCGGTGAATAGTACTCATCATTCCATTTCTATTCTTTATTTTTATATGTATTAATACCTCCCCCAACCTGACAAAGAGAGCTGATTGGAAACTTGTTTAGTCATGTTTCTTTGTAAAATGCTTTTGGTTATGCTATGAGTTGTTGATTTCAGTTCTGTTTGTTTCATGAAATAATTTTTTCCTAATTAAGTGTTATAGAACCCGAAGGTTCTAGTTGAAGAGAAAAGCAAAAACTATTTTGAAATTTTGTGGTCCACGATTTGTCCTTACTAACTATGTCGAACATGGTAGGCACTACTTTATTAGGCATTTTTTCTCTCCACTTTGTTTATTATTATCAGACACTGAACGATTCGATGGCACTGAGAATAATACAATAAATAATTGCTTGTTACTATTATAGAAGAAAGTTTGATCATATATAATATAATGTTTAATGTTCTAGAAAATGGTTTTTTAAGACGTTAAGTTTTTATTACATACTTTACACTACTTACAAATGCAGTGTATTTGGAAAAGTTCGTAACTCGCTTCCTGTATAAATTACTAATATATGACAAAAAATACAATATCATTTGATGGTAGCATATTACTACATGATTGGATTAAACACAGTTTTTCTAACTTAAGATGTATTTCATTATAGAATTTTGTAGTTTTTACGATCTTAGTTTATTTATGGTTATTTTACTATTTAAAAAGCTATTTTACTAAGTCCATGAGCTAAATAGAGTTTTTAAGATAATAGATTAAAATAAATAGCGCCAAAGTTACTATACATGTTTTTAATAAATGTCATTGAGTGGTACAGCGAATTTTTTACTAAGCCGTGTCTTTAACGACCATAGGTGACACAAATGTCGTACCTAATAGCAACCCAACGTCGAGAAGAACTGATATAATGGAACAATCAATATCACAGAGACACCAAAGATTATCAGTGTATGTATCACTAACGCTATTCACGAGTCTTGCAATAATCTTCCTTCTTGACGCATCTTCAGTTGCGAAGACTTCCCGTGATGCTTCTCTCAACAATCCCTCACCACTGTATTTCGTAAAAACATTGATAAATATAGGCGTAAATAATGGAACGATCCAAAATATCTTCGCTACCGGAAGTGAGAAAAAGGAGTAGTAGTCTTTCAAATACTCAAACCTTTCGTTGAACATATCAAAGAACACGGCGGGGAAAGTTATTACGAATACAATCATTAAAATCATAGCAACCGGAAAGTACACCTTGTTCACTGCGACACTGAGTTTCTTGGCCTTAATGTACATCTTGCACATCTTACGGCAGTGATGTAGTCTGCGGTACCAGGGGCTACAACGGTGGGAAGAGGATGACCTGTGTGCACAATAACACGTACCAGAACTGGAACCTGTATCAACTTCAACAACCGGCAACACTGCTGTCAAATCGTCCAGCAACGTTGTGGTAAAAACGTGTTTTTTAAACTTTATGGATATGTTTAGTGACTCCGCGAAGATAAGGTTCCAGTTGTACTTTACGACACATACAGATATTGTGTATTGAACCGACGTTAAGACGAATGGGACAATGAGAAGCAGCCAATTTGTGTTCGCCGACTCAGAAAACTAGTTTGGCGTAGTTGATAATTGCATCGTGAATGTTAAATATCAAGTTGATGAAATGCACTATAGCAATGCCAGTGTTCAAGAAACCATCCACAGTCCTCTGGTGACCAAAAGAGTTCATTTGGATTTCAATCTTATCCACCATTGCAAAGATTTGTTTTAGGAATCTGTGCCTTGCAATAACGAGGACGAATAATAATATTACGAGCCATTCATTAATAATCGACTGTAAACTCACATATTGCTGTGATATTTCGTTGCTGGCAGGAGACAAATAGAGTACTATATAGATATTAAAGGCGTTCATATATGTCAGGCCTACCAAAGAAATTACGTAACAAACTATTTCAATTCCAGATACTTCATAATATTCATTCTTTACTATTGGTATTCCAGCCAAGGCGTATAACTTTTTTCCGACTTTCATATGAGATAACCTGCTAGGCTTCATCTTAAACATATTGTAGCGATACATCTCACGAATGTTTCATTGCCAGTAATATGTCTACCAGGTATCTAACAACAGGTAGCCACGAATATGTGACCTGCATTTCTTGTTACCGAGGAGATGTCTGCTTATCCGCAAAACACCATAATGTTATTATGTATTGACTGTTTTACTAAATAAATATACAGTTGAGACAATTATTGGAAGGAAAGCAATATATCCAATATTATTGCATTATTCATCTTCATTTGATGTACTATTACAATAATATACGATTAGAAAGTTTTAAAGTCATTTTTTATTTTAAAAAACCGATTTAATTAAAATTTATTATGTGTTGAATGAAATATTTGAACATATGCGTTTTTAAGTTATAATTTTTTTTATTTAAAGACTAGTTTAAGAATTAAAAATTTAAAATATTGATTTCCTTTTAAAACGTAATACAGGTATACTATACATGTTCTGCATTATTTTGTTACATTTTAGTATAATTTACTTTACCGTAAATTATATTAAAATATTAATATAATTAGGTTTAATTAGGCAAATATTAGGTTTAATTATTTTGAGTTTTAATGTACACGTACAGTTCTTAATCACCATTCCTGGTGTATAACAACCAAGGTGAGTAAGTATACTGTGGAATGATCACAGCCTGTAAAGACGATTGCCTATAAATGATTTTAACAGAACTAAAAATATACTTCAAAGTTTGGTTGTGATTTTGCCTGAATATTAATGAACCCTATCTCTTTACGTGGTAGAAAATGTAATCTATATTTTTGTGCTTGACAACTTTCCTGTAAAAAATCAGATGAATTTGGAAATATACATAAAACTATGATCGAGTACGATGATGGCGCATGTCACTCTATGTGATTAGGCAGAGCGTTAGCCAATATTTGTACATGGGTCATATGAGTGACTAAGAGGGCTACGATAACTGAACCGTGGAAGACGTGGTGGATCCTCTCAGAGCAGCTTCTAAAACAAATGTCCCAATGACTGCTGGAAGTCCAAAGCATCAGTGTATTTCAGCATATACTTTAGTGGTGGGGAGAATGGTACAGTGATAAAGTGTAGCTAATGGAGTCAAGTCGATAACAAGTAGATGAACAATGTAGATGGTCGGCGGAGTTTGGCGATGGACGGCAAGTCTAGGTGAGTAAGGTGCCCAGGGAAGGTTGTCCAGGAATGCCTTGGAGCGTCTCAGGTCGTGCAGTGGAACAGGGCCCTCACGGGAAGACTAGGCCCTGATGTGGTCCCACTCCGTGGAATTAGCCGAGTCAAAGAAGTGCCGAGCTTGCGCCTTGATGTAGTCGCCCAGCGTCGGGATGCCAAGGAATCGCATCATAACATTGTTTGAACAAACCAAGGGGTCCCAGATAGGAAAGCCGACCGCAAAGAACAGATGTAAAGAAGCAGGTGGATGTGGTAAGCGGTGAAGAGCGGTGAAGAAGTTAGAGCAAGGGATATGAAAACCTCCCGGCAAATTTCTCGAGAGCCGCCTGGTCAGCATCATCCCCAGGTACCTTGTCGACGTAGGCCGTAGGAGTCTGTCACCCTGGACAGTCAAGAGTGGCTACGAGAAATTGCAGAGTAAATGAAATTGTAAACAAACTTAGTAAAGTCGTATGGCATTTTAACTTGCAATGTAGATAACACGTGGCGTGGCATAACTTTCCCTTTCTAGCATTTTGTTACGGTTTCACATTAATTAATACTATTATTTATACTGTAGTATATTTTGACATATAAATTCGAGTAAAAGTTGTAAAATATACCACGAAATCAATAAACTTATGTTATACATCACTGTAAAAATATCTGGAAGGAAATAGTATTCAAATATTTCTGAGGACGACTTCTTTTGAACACTATTGTGTTGTTAGGTATCGGATCTATTCAGTACCTAATTATACCCTGTGATATTGATAATTAAATATCTTACACCTGAAAACTTATATACGAATCTCCAATGATTTTATAAATGGTTATGAAGTTACAGAAAGCTACTGTACGGTTGAGGTGAGTAGGCCAATAAAACATTACTTCAATTTTAACTACCACTTTGAAAGTTGTATCTAATAACTTATACTATTTGTAAGAAATTTTAAGTCATCAATCAATATTAAATGCCGATACCTATTTAAATCCAATGCTGTTAAAAAAACAATTTATTGCAATAACTATTTCCTAGAGAAACCTAAAATCCTGTATCACATGCAGTGGAAGTATATTAAAAATTCAGAAGCATAGAATTATCGGATGGATATAAAAGACCTCAGTCAACGGACTAAACGGTTTGTGGTTCTGGCGGACTTTATTGCTGCGACGTGAGCTAGGCACCTGCTGCCTCGACCTTAAAGGGTTTAAAGTACGTTCACTTGGTGGTTGGTCATGGTTGAAGTAAAGTACTTCAAATATACAAGTAAAATATCTATGAGTACGTAGTTGTTCAAATACGATGAATGTGTTATTAATAACATTTTAAATATATGCATTTTTATACCATATTTAAACATAATTGCGTACTTTACCAAATATATTTTTGAAGATTAAGGTGATACAATTCATTATATATTACACATAAAAAGTATTGTATTTCATACAGGGTATCGTTTTCGTACTTTTCTTACGTCGTATCACAAGGAAATTAATAAACGGCGTCGTACAAGCTTACGAGAATAACCTATTCTGGTAATGTTCTTAGAAGAGCAGAAAATTGTTAAAGTTCAAATAACGATAATAGTTCACATATTAAACAAATATAAACTGTATATTAATTACGTGTGATAAAAATAACAACACATCATAAGTTAAATGTACCATGTTCAAAAGAGCACTAGCAGTATTTCCTAAATCCTTTAACCACTTAAATTTATCAGAATTCATTAATTGCTATCAAACTATTACTTTTTATTGTTGCTGAAGCAGCATGATTAAACTGAATACACTCGTGTTCCAATTATAACAATTCTACGAACTTGAAACTTTGAAACTCATAAATAGTTTAGATCATTAACTGAAATAACTGTTTCACTGATTCTGTTTAGAAAATATGGTTTGTATGGTTAAAACAACTATTTAATTAATCCCTAGTACTTAATTCTTATTTTAAAACTGAATATTTAAACTATTAATATAACATATATAACTCAGTATAAAATATTTTCTTCTTAAGTCGTCAATGGTGCATTGTAAAGAAAATAGTTTAAATACATTAGGAATACCACACTATTTTAATAAGAAGCTCATTTAAATCAAATGATATTGATTGAGTATGGATGAATATTACGTGGCATTCTCTGAATACCTGCTCCTTCAGGTAAGTAATGTAAACTCAAACCAAAAATGATCGTACATTAGATTTTCACTTCTAAAACGATACATTTATAGAAAAAACTGTGCCATAGGAAAGTATTTGCGTAGGTGTCCGCATGAGGAAAACATTCATAAATAACTAGGACTGAGAATCCTAGTTATGGATATTTAAATACAATTACGGTGCCAGATTAGAGTTAACCTTATTAATTTAAAAAAATATAAGCATGTAGATCTTCGTAACCAAAATAAATCAAAAACATTTCATTTTGGTACATAATATTTCAAATGTTATAATTGACTTTTTCTTGCCGTCGCGATTATGAAAAATATACAAGAATAAATTAAAGTAATGGGCCTAACGGAGGGAAATCCTTACCGCTTTCGCTATGAGAGATACATCCTTAAACTTTCAATGCAACATTTATATGTGTTTAGAAGAAATTGCATGTTGTTCACAGAATGTAGTCTGGAATGGGTCGTTGAGGCATGTTAGTGTTTTTCAATGTTTCTTCTCCTAGCAGTGTGGAAATTCCATATCACAATGCCAAGAGAGCCCACCAGTTTTGAATAGGTTATGTGAAAACATTCACAGAGTCATAATTAATGCTCGTTTCATGACAGTGTTTAATTAAGATTTACAATGCATTCAATGTATTAAATTCGTAACTGTACAACCTGTAGTAATAGTTTGATATTAAATTTGAATTTACTATCTGCATCACTACTGATCAAGCCCTGTTCTGTGAATTAAATGAAAACAAAGCATTTTAGTCTCTTTGCTTAAATTCAACAGGTGATGTCAACAGCTCTTTAGTGTAGGTCAGATTTAGATTTGAAACATAAATATTACCATTCCTAAAAATTATTAAATGTTTATAGAAATTTCATTAAATCTTATCAAATTTTAACGAATATTTTACAATAATAATTAGCCGAATAGTTGCAGATATTCTCGAGATTAGTGCTTAGCAACACATATGGTAACTCATTATTATTTATAAGAAAAATGTAAGCCTTGCGTTAATATACAAATCAAGTGAGTCTGTCATATGTGTTGCTGAAGTGTGGATACTGAGTCTAGTCAAATGAACTGTTATTCGTTTCCTTGATGCAAATTTCTTTCAATAAACTTTACTGCCAGCATTGACGTCTCTATGTATTTCTCCAATCACATGTATTTGTCCTCTCTATAGCAACAGTATATGTGTTTTACTGTTTTTTATTGGTTGGTTATATGAATTCATCTCAATATATATATATATATATATATATTGTATATATATATATACTATATATATATATATATATATATATTGTACTATATATAGCACTACTATATAAAGCTATATATATATATATATATATATATATATATATATATACATGTCATGTTAGCATACAGCGAACAATACAGTCAGTTGAGTTTATCATTGATAAGTTGTCACTGTTTTGCTATTTACTTTTATTTTTTTAAAGATTTTAATATCTATTACAGGTTTGCAATCAACATTCGTGCATAAAATTAATTTAACCTATTTCAATCTAAATTACCAGAGCCCCAATATTAAATAACCTGTAAAATTTAGTTGATTTGGTGAGAGTTTTCTGGAAGTCGCAACTAGTTTTACTTGTATGTAAAGTCAAAGAGACAACATAGAGTCAATGATTGAAAATAATATAATTCTAAATGCCTTGCCCGAATAGCTTTAAATAAAAAGTTTAGCTTTACATTTTTAATTAGTTGATTTTTGTATTTTACCAACGGCAAATATAGTTTTATTAATTAACAATTTATACACGATAATGATATAACTTGTATTATTTGAGCTTTAGCGAACCTTAAAACTCATGCGGATGGAAACTTTAAATTTCAGTCGGCCTGACAATCTGCCACATATTTAAGAACAAATTGAGCAACAAGTATGTACTTAAAATTGAGCATGAGGCATCATTTATATACGGGAACAATGAGTTCAATGATGGTGCATGTCACTCCATGAGACTTAGCTGAGCGTTAGCCAATATATTTGCATTTCCATTTTGGGTAACCTTAGTGACGAAGAGGAATTTATAGAATAATGAAGTTGATATAAGAAATTAAAATTCAAAAATGTGTAATATCAATACATGTGCCACAAAATTGTGGCGCTCGTTGCAACAAATTTGGCGCTGTTGCTACAGAAGGCACTCGTTGGAATAACGTTGTTTCTGTCGCTACAAGCAGGCACACATTGGGATAACATTGGTACTGTCGCTACAAGTAGCCACTGGTGGGAATAACGTTGGCGCTATTACTACTAGCAGGCACTGGTTGCAAAAACTTTGTCGCTGTAGCTACAAGCAGGAACTCGTTGTAACGAAGTTGGCGCTGTCGCTACAAGAAAGCACTCACTGCAAAATCTTTAGTGCTGTCACTGTCACTCGTTTTAGTGGTCTTGTTTTCCCGGCAGTTTAAATTTGACTTTACCTTTTTCCTTGCTGTGTTTCAGTAACCATTTCAGCTATGGAGGATCGCGATGAACAGTCTTAATTGCAACGGTTCACCTCTAATTTAGTCTGTAGATTTTGCATAAAACTATTTTATTTTTTGGGAGTTTCGTGCATTCTATCATTGTGTGACCCATTATAACAGCTGGCTGTTATTACCCATTATTACTGATCGCAAAGCAAAGTTTTAAGTTTTAAAATTGGATTTTTCAGAATTTGTATTAAGATTAAGGATGTTGAAATGTTGAACTCACTTGTTGATCACAAAAAAACTCTGCTGTTTCATAATGAATTGATTTGCTAGTGAAACAGAGAGTCGTTTAATTAGTATACTACGCTAGTCTTCCGTGAGAACTGAGTCTGTGTGTACTGCCAATTTAATTTTTATCACTAAATTCCACTTACAGCCACGGGTATTTTTACTTAAAGCGTATCTCAACCAAAAATTGACGCCAAAAATGTTGTACCTAAGAGTACTACGACGTCTAGAAGAAGTGGTATAATGGAACAGTCAATACCACAGAGACACCAAAGATTATCAGCATATGTATCACTAACACTATTCACGAGTCTTGCAATAATCTTACTTCTTGACGCATCTTCAGTTGCGAAGACTTCACGTGATGCATCTCTTACCAATATACTATCACTGTAATTTGTAAAATCATAGATGATTATGGGAGTAATCATGCGAATGATCCAAAATATCTTCGGCATTGGAAGTAAGATAAAAGTGTAATATTTTATATACTCATACCTTGCGTTAAAAATATCAAAGAACACAACGGGAAAAATCAGTGCAGATCCAGTCATCATGATCATAACAGTTGGAAAGTACACTTTGTTCACTGCAACCCTGAGCTTCTTGGCTTTAATGTACATCTTGCACATATTCCGGCAGTGATGTAGCCTGCGGTACCAGGGGCTGCAACGGTCGAAAGAAGATGACCTGTGTGCACAATAACACGTACTAGAACTGGAACCTGTATCAACCTCACCTACTGGTAAGACTGTTGTCAAATCCTCCAACAAGATGTTGGTAAAAATTTGTTTTCTAAACTTTCTGGATATCTTTAGTGACTCTACGAAGATAAGGTTCCAGTTGTACTTTATGATACATACAAATAGTAAGTATTGAATCGACGTGATTAAGTATGGAACGGTGAGAAACAGGCTCTTTATGTTTGCCAACTTAGGAATTACTGTTGCGTAGATAAGTCCATCATAGGAGGAAAGTATCAAGTTCACAAAATGAACTAAAGCACTGGCTGTGTTAAGGAAGAAAACCTCAGTCCTCTGGTTTCGTAACGGTTTCATTTGCATTTCAATCTCATCTACCATTGCAAAGATCTTTTTTAAGAATCTCTGCCTTAGAATTATAATTACGAATATTAATATTGCGAGCCATTGGTTGATATTCCACTGTAAAATCACATATCGCTTTGATATTTCTTCAATTTTTGGAAACAAACAGAAGATTATATAAGTATTACATCCAGTCACATATGTTAGACCCACCAAAAAAGTCACACAATACAATATTTCAATTCCAGATTCTTCATCAGATTCATTCCTAAATATAGTTATTCCAACTAAGACATACAACAATTTTCCGAGTTTCGTATAAGAGAATCGAATCCGTTTAATCCCTAACATACTGTACCGGTAAAACCTACAAATGCTTCTATTAGGTATCTAAGCAACAAGTTATATATAGATGACCTGCATTTATTGTTGCCGAGGAGATATCTGTTTATCCGCAAAAAGTCCTTGTACTAAGATGTATTGACTTTTATATTCCATAAGTATACAGCTGAAACAACTATCTATTACTGCAATTATTACCACTAGTACTAAGGCAATATCACTAATTGATTCATTACTTTGGAAACTGAAAGTATTGTATTATAGTAGTTTAAGAATACAAACTTATTTAAATCTAAGCTTTGTTTTCATGTTTTATAAGAAGACACACATGCTATATCGAGTGTTCAGCAGCTATTTAAAGAAGTTCAGCACCTTACTGTAAAATCAAACAATTGTTTTGTCTCTTCCCACTCTTTAACGAAAATCTACTGAGTTTAGATGGATAATTAGGTGAAGAGGTTTTAAAAACTTTTAGTCTTTAAAGGACCTTTCACTGCTTCCGAAGTGACAGGGTATACAGGATGGGTCATGTTTTGGGTCTCCATGTCCCATGAGGGTGCACTATATCTCAGTCTGTCACCCTCAAAGAGGCTAGCTCTGCTCTAGCCTCAAAGCGGGTGCGAGTCATTGCTCAATGATGTTTATGATTATAACAGAATATAACACTAACGAGCTCTACTAATTGCAACAGTAATATTCTACGGTAACTTGAATTTGAACAGACATTTATTGTTTCAATTATTATTATAGAACCAACCTTTATTTAACAAAATTTTCTAAACACTAGTTTTTATGATAATAGTTTATAAAGTAAATTTTCTGTAAGCCTACACGAGTCAAAATAATTATTACTAAATTAAGAGGTAATTTTGTGATCTTAAACTCGCCAAATGTTATCCAACAGCAAAGAAAAAAATAAAGAAGAATAAAATGAATTCCTTCCGTCGGATTATATGAAATCCAATAGTATAAATAGTTATCAAAAAATTATGATACAGATTGGTTGAAACACACAACATCCTCACATGTAATCGCAATGGGTTCTCTGAATCATGCAACACTATAACTTTAGTATCATCTGCGTTCAAGATAATTTATTCAATTACCTTTAATTGTGGCGACCACGCTCTAGGATTTTCAAGGTGTTTTATTTTGTGGGCCAATTATTATTACCACTGTTATAACTTATTATTATGCTGATATACGAATTGTTTAAGCCATGTGTGCATAAAAATTCGCGTACAAAAAATAATCTCTACAAGTTTACAAGCTAAAAATAACGGAGGGGTAAGACATACATGTTTTAAACCTTCCACAATCCTGGTTGTTTGTAAGAGTGATTAAAACAATTTAAACAGTTATAACGCAATTTTGTTATTCACTTCAGAGATATTTATTAAAGAAAATAATGGGAACGCTTTAACCCGTAGTTTGTAAGTTTACCTAAATATATACAATCAAAGTTACAATTTTAAAATTATATTCCTCGGAATAGAATGAACTGAAATAAGTTTTTATATAAGAATTAAAATTTTATAGGTAAACTAACATTTTCAACTTTTATGTTCCAAAAATAAAATAGTAACCAACACATATTGGAATGAAACATAGCGTTTATCGTAAATTTTTCACGGTCTGCTATGGGTTCTAAATAGTATAGAGAAGACTTTCCTCAGTAATAATTTTGTTACGAATAAAAGAACTCTGCGTGTATCAGAGAAATTAGCAGAGTCTGGGAACTTAAAGTAAATGATTATGTTTACGTGTGCTGTATTTAATAGGGCACTAATTCTAAATACAATGTGCTAAATGCAATAATAGAACAATAAAATGTTTTTCTTTAGTAAATGGAATAAACGTTCTCCCTCAGATGGGTGAATATTATTATATATTCTTAATGCATGGGACACAATAGCTAATTTTATTTATATCCATAAAAATGGTAAATGTGTTTTTAAAGTATAAATAATTATTCCATTTGTACATGGAAATAAATATACATTTAAACCGTTGTAATTGGCTATTATTCAGTAACATTGTCAGTATTATTCATTTTAAATTTTCAGGTACTATTACTGTAATAAGTTATTATATGTACGCTTGCAATAAAACAGGAGACATGGGTATTTTAATACTCATATAAAATCTAGTTCTCAACCTTCCTTTACCGTTTCTAGATGGCAGCACAGAACAGCTGCACATTTAATGCCAAGTCTCAACAGTCCATTAGCCAGCTTTTAACGGACCGCACTTTGAGTCTCTTGCCCTATTTATATTTGTAGAAATAGAGACATGACATTTATCTCATTTTTGTCTTTAAATGATTTCCATTCCTTTCCATTTATATCAATACATTTGTGAGCCCATTAATAAATATAAATATGTTATCGTAATATTTATTGATTATCCCTGCCTTAATTTGTTTTTACAATGTTTGTAAAGGAAAAGAAGTATACTATACAACATTTACATTTATTTATTGAAATATGTAACAGAAGATCTTAAAAATTGTATTGTAGTCAACCAATTTTATTGCTCTTTAGTTCTTAGCATTAATATTTTTCTGAATAAATTAAAATAGACAGGTACATAAATGAATTCCCGGTTTATAATAATAATATTTTTGTAATTTATTACTATATTTATGAATTTTTACTAAGTTTATATGTTGGTAATGTTTAATTAGTAAACATTAACCACCTCTTTAAGGACTAATGTACTAGGATAGTGATATACGTTTTTTTAGTATTATACATTAAGTTTACCATTGGAAGTGAAATAAATAAATACAATATTCTCACCCTGATTTATCACAATTTTGATTTTGCCTTCAAGTATTGTTTTAGCCAATGATCAGCTGATTATTTTATCAATTAAACGACGACAATATGCGAAAATATCCTTTTCATCAGTTTTCTGATGAAATATAGATCTAACAAAGGATGAATTCTGAACAAATAGTTTAGCAATTAAAACTCTCTTAAATGAATTTATTTTATTTTAACTCAGATTTGTAGATAAGGAATGTTTGTGAAAGTTTACTGTTAGTGTTGACATATATTATAGAATGTAACTTTGGGGGAAAAACTATTTTCTATCATACTGTAGCAATATCTGCTGTTATTGATACTTAAATAAGCCCATAGAGTAATTATTTTTCTCTTTACCTTATAACAAAGATCTAAAAAAACTTAGCGCCTAGCTGCCGCACAATTTTAGTTTTTTCAATGTGCTAAACTAAACTGTGTTACTGTGCCAATAGACAGTATAATTATGTTGAGTTATTATCTAAAATAATAAATAATACACGTCAGTTTTATCTTGTTTTCCATATGATAAATTCCCGTATGATTGTTTCCCATTGTTTAACAATAGGAAACAATACAATACAATAATAGGAAACATAAGTGAGTCCATACATGATAGCGGAGATATCATCAAGTTCAGTTAAATATAAAATGTGTACGGTGAGTATGTAAGTGATACAATAAATAAAGTTTATGACATGCCTTATTGTTGTCCAACAATGTCTACGTTTATAGTCTTTAGGATATAAAATTACTAGACTTGAACAGCAGTTGTCTTAAAAAATAAATTTCATTAGTTATTTTTCTTTTAAGAATATGTTATTGCATTGATTCATACAAGGAGACTCCAAAGTTATATTACTTAAAACGCATTATTTTATTCTATATACACTTATGCTGTTTACTGTTCAACAGAAACTTGTCAAAATATGAATACCATTGTCAAGATTCCAAATCGTTATAACAGTTGTAGTGCTTTCTTCAAATAGCAGAATACTTGAATTACTCAACATTTCGAGTAAATGTCAGGGAGATATTATCTCCAATCCAATAACGACTGATACAGTCTTCCTGGCGGTGTAGCCACAAATTTAACTTAAAGGTGATGTACTGCCACATTTATATCTAATTAATATCTTTCTTTATCATTCTGTTCGTTAACTGAAAACAATCTATAGCTACTAACAGAGTCTCCCTGACGGTCTAGCCAGTCGTGTATCATACAAGGTGATGTACTGCCACATTACTCTACAGCCTATACCTTTCCTTATCAGTCTGTTCGTTAACTGAAACAATCTATAACTACTAACAGAGTCTCCCTGACGGTATAGCCAGTCGTGTATCATACAAGGCGATTACTG